>NW_006408873.1:246081-249058 GCF_000296735.1 Chrysochloris asiatica | reverse complement strand
CTTTCTCCCGCGGAGCGGCTGGTAGTTTCGAACCGCTGACCTTAAGGTTCGCAGCCCGATTCGTAACCACTACGCTACCAGAGCTCCTTGTTAAACACCTATTAAAACATCACCTGAAATTAGCTTTATGAGTTATGGTGATTTGACTTGTGTTTCTCTGTTAGCTTATTTATGTTTCTAGCAGGCTGTAGTGAGATATGGTGAGACTTTAGATTCAAGATGTAGATTTAGATATACAAATTGGTTCCATCAACTGTTGGTTGTGTTGTTGTGTATATGAGCTTAGACTCAGTTTTTGGCGTTCGTTTGGGTTTGCTGCAATCTCTATATGTGTCAGATTCTTTGGTACAGACATCCTTTTGTCATGAACTCTTCTCACGGGCATTGTTTAATGTTGTCTTGCTGTGCATACTACACCCACATTTGGTGCCTCTTTTCCCACCAAAAATAACCAATATTTACTATCTTGAAAGTACTTCTCCCCCTGCTGACAACAGTTAAAAAAACAACAAAAACAAACCTGAATCAAATGGAAGCAATAGAATATATAGTCCTTGGGAGTCCTAGTATGGTGCTGTAGCATAAGCACTGGACTGCAAGGTCATTTTGAACCACAAGATCTGCAGTTCAAACCCACCAGCCACTCCTCTGAAACCATATACAGGGCTGCTATGAGTCAGCACTTAACTGGGTGGCACTTAACAACAACAGCAACAATGTAAGGAAGCTTGGTGGCTCAGTGGTCAAGCTTCGTGACAGCTAACTGGCAGGTTGGAAGTTTGAACCAACTAGCCCATTCCATGGGGAAAGACGTGGCAGTCAAACTTCTGTAAAGGTTAGGTTATGACCTTGGAAACCCTACGGGGGCAGTTCTACTTGGTCCTATAGGGTCACTGTGAGTTAGGATCTATTTGAAAGCAATGTCTTTTGTTAGTTTGTTTGGTTGGTTTCAGTCTAATTTAGCTATCAGGAGCCCTGCTGGCATAGTGGTTAAGCGTCAGCTGCTAACTGCCCTCAGAAGAAAGGACCTGTTGATTGCTCCCATAAACATTAAACCCATCGCCAGCACATTGTTTCTAACTCTCAGGGACCCTATGGGACACAGTTTAAGACTGGGTTTTCTAAAGAAGCAAAACCAGTGAAACTTATGTATGTATATGTATAAAGAGGAATTTATATCAAGGAAATACCACACAATTGTAGAGGTGGGAGAGTCCAAGTCTGGGCCAGATGAACCATGATTAACATGCAGGTCCAGCAGGCAGACAGAGACTTACAGGCCCTACAGATAAATAAGCAGGCAGGTCTGGAAGGCAGGCAGGCAGATAACAATACCTGTCCAAAGAACCACAGGTTGGAGGATGAGCCATATGCAACGTGGCTAACAGAAAGTGAACAAGCTTTGCTTGAGTGTCCATTATATTGGGAGCAAACCACACCCCAGAGGAAACATTCTTTCAGTTGATTGGCTGATCACAGCCAGTCATCAAGCAGTTACCTATACTGTTCATAGCCAATCATCATAGAGTTTACTACATTGTATTAGATCTTACCTTGGGGATAACTGCATCTCAGTTGCCAAACCACTGGAATCCTGGCCCAGTCAATTTGACACAAAACCTTAACTATCACTGTTCACCCTTTGTCAGTTTGGCATCTATAAATCATATGCATTCTCTTTAAATAAAGACAACTGTAAAGTCATACTTGTGCCTAACATGAGATAACTAAAATGCTTACAGCTGACAATGCATTGGCCCCATTTACCTCTTCTATATTTTCACAAATGAACAAATCAAAAATATTTGATACATGTATATGAAACAGTATGTATATATGTGCTCATAACAATTACAACCCTTGTTTCTGCTATTGGTCACATAGCTGTAGCTTGCATTTAGAACTACCTTCTTCCAGTACCCATTCCATATTCGGCAAGCACCTCAGCTGTTTGTATGATCCAAACCTTCATTCTTGAAGGGTTGTTATTGTTAAGTACCATGGAGTCAGTTCTAACTCATAGCGACCCTGTACAGGGTTTCCGAGTCTGTAAATCTTTACAGGAGCAGAAAGCCTCATCTTTCTCCTGCTGAATGGCTGGTAGTTTTGAACTGCTGATCTTGATGTTAGCAGCCCGATTTGTAACCACTATGCTATCAGAGCTCCTTGAAGGGTATTGGCTATTAATAGTCATGTTGGAATTGGGTTGCTGTAAATTACCACTGACTTTAATCACAGGACATGGTAGTACTAAAAGACGTCCTAAGGCATCTCCTGGATATCACACATAGTCTGCTTTACCTCCATTATGTACTATCAAATCCAGTTTCCCCTTGGTAATCATAGTCACTCACATCACCCAGTACAGTAACTCCATTTTTTGAAAGTTGCCTCCTTAATGCAGCTATACAGGGTTGCTGTGAATTGGAACCAACTGCACGGTATTTAATAACAGCAGAATCTTTATGGAAGCAGATTGACTTATCTTTTTCCCACAGAGGAGCTGGTGGGTTTGAACTGCCTACCTTTTGGTTGGCAGCCAAACACTTAACTAGGACTCCTCTGTAAAGATTATAGTCTTTGAAATCCTATGGGGTCACTATGAATCAGAATTGACTGGACAATGCAACAACATTGTAGTTAGCAAGGCTTCACTTAGTCACACGTCTGAGGTTGCCCTGCTGGTAAGTAGGAGAGCAGGCCTCTGAACACTTGTGATGTTTGACTTTAGCAAAGTTGACCTAACTATTCGGTACACAGATTCTATGTGGTATTTCTGAAGAGCCTCCTAACCCATAAAGTTTTTAAAATAGCATGTATTATTTAAAATCTCAAGTAATTCTTCTTCTTTTTTAAATTAAAATTAAAAATTTTTTAAATTATAAACTGAGTGATAGTTTACATGGGAGGACATTGGCTTTACACGATCATTTCATTGCAGTGATTACAATTTCCTCCATGCATCATCATTCAACAG
>NW_006408873.1:239292-245586 GCF_000296735.1 Chrysochloris asiatica | reverse complement strand
TGAGAGAAAGATGAGGCTTTCTGCTCCCATAAAGATTTACAGTCTCGGAAACCCTTTGCAGTGTCACTGTGAGTCAGAACCGACTCCACTGCACATAACCACCGCCACAAGTTTATTTTATTTTGTTTTAATTTTGTTGAGAATACTCATGCATGGTAGACTGGCTGTTTATTTTGAAAAGGTTTGTATTTGTGGTGAGCTCTTTGACATCAGGTACTTTGTCTTCTGTGTTTCTCGTTTCCTTTTTCTTATAATGTGCCTTTCACCTAATAATAAATATCTGCTGGATGAAGTAAAGTCATATATAGAAAAACGCTAAGCAATAAATTATGCATTATTTGTGATCATATACTTTTCATTTACTTAAAATCCATTAAGTTCATAGAATAGGACACATTGATGACAGTATACAATATATATTTTTTAATGAATTAGCAAGGAACTAACTACCTCTCAAAAGCTGCACTTTCTTTAGAACTTGAAGAGTGAATGGAAAAATGTCAAGATTCCTTCTGTTATTGAGGAAGTCTTTTAATTGCACTTATTGCCTTATATATTTGAGATTTAATGACTCTTCAAACAATCAGTTGATTATTAACTCCCCCCTTTCTTCTTCCCCTTTAGTGGAATGAAACAGTTGAGCTTTTTCGTGCTCGGATGCCATTACGGAAACATCGATGTCGCTTCAAAAGTTATGAACATTGCTTCACAGCGGCGGAAGCTGTAGATTGGCTGCATGAGCTACTGAGGTGCAGTCAAAACTTTGGTCCCGAAGTGACCCGCAAACAAACAGTCCAGCTGCTGAAAAAATTCCTGAAGAATCACGTTATTGAAGATATCAAGGGGAAATGGGGCCAGGAGGATTTTGAAGACAACCGTCATTTGTACAGGTAACAACAGCATGTAAGCCCTGAATGGGTGGAGTTTGGGAAGGATGAGTGGATCCAATGAAAGTCTGGTGAAACTTTTTCCTTTGTTATCGATCTGTTCAAGTTTTCTACTGTATTCTGTGTAAGTTTAGGTAGGTTGTGTTTTTCTAAAAACTTATCCATCTCCTTTAGATTTTCAAATATATTGGAGTGCAGCTCTTCATGGTATTCTGTTACTATCATTTTCATTTCTATTGGTTCTGTTGTGACATCACCCATGTAGTTTCTTATGCATGTTATTTGTGTTATCTCCCTCTGTTGTTTTGTTAGGTTTGTCGATTTTATTAATTCGTTCAAAGAACCAGCTTCTTGTCCTGTTGATTCTTTCTATACTTTTTCTGTTTTCTATCTTGTTTATTTCTTCTCTAATCTTTATTATTTACTTTCTTCTGTTGACTGTAGGTTTACTTTGCTGGTCTGTTTCTAATTGTTGGAGATGTTGTGTTAATGTTTTGATTTTGGTTCTTTTTTCTTTTTGGATGTGTGCATTTATTACAATAAACTGCCCTCTCAGCACTCCTTTTGCTGTGTCCCAGAGATTATGGTATGTTGTGTTTTTATACTCATTTGTTTCTAGGAACTTTGTGAATTCGTGTTTTATTTCTTCTACTACCCAGTCACTTTTCAGCAGGGTGTTATTCAGTTTCCATGCATTTGACTTTATTTCCTTGGTCTTCCTATTGTTGATTTCTAATTTGCTATCATTATGGTCTGAGAAGATGCTTTGTAGTATTTTGATGTTTGTAAGTTTATGGAGGCTTGTTTTGTTGCTTAACACATGGTCTATTCTGGAGAATGTTCCATGTGCACTGGAAAACAATATGTATTGTGCAGTTGTTGGGTTGAATGCCCTGTACACATCTATGAGGTCCAGTTGGCTGATGGCGTTGTTTAATTCCTCTGTGCTTTGTTGAATTTCTTTCTGGTTGTTCTATTCATTTTTGAAAAATCACCCACTATTATTGTAGATTTGTCTATTTGTTTCTTCAAATCTATTAGAGTTTGCTTTATATATTTTGGAGCTCTTTCATTAGGAGAGTAGATATTTATTATGGTTTTGTCATCTTATTCAATTGATCCATTAATCATGAGATAATGTCCATATTTATCTATTATGCTGGTTTTTTGCCTTAAAGTTTATTTTATCAGAGATTAGTATTGCCACTCCTGCTTGTTTTTTATTGTAATAAACTTGGTCTATCTTTTTCCATTCTTTGACTTTTAGTCTGTTTTTGTCTTTGTGCGTAAGGTGTGTCTCTTGCAGACAGCACATTGAAAGATCTGTTTTCTTACCCATTCTGCCACCCTCTGTCTCTTAACTGGTACATTTAATCCATTTACATTCATTGTAATTATTGAAAGGTATGGATTTATTGCTGCCATTATGTTTTGTGTGTGTGTGTGTGTGTGTGTGTGTGTGTGGTGCTGCTGGTTTCTTTGTTCTGCATGTCTTCCTGTGCTGAGTTCATGTTTTTTGTGTTCCTCATAGTTTTAATAGTTCCATGTTCTTGGATTTTCATATTCTTGGTAATGTTGTGAAGTGTTTATTTCCTTTGAGTTTATCTTATATACCATTAACTTTCCTTCCATTTAATATAGTCCATTGTATCCTGTAATGTACCTGATCTTCTCACCACCTAGATCTCTGTTCTACATGTTTACCTTCCTTCACATAGTAATTGTTTTAATCATAGACTGAGCTCCCAGATCCTCTGAATTTGTTCTTAGAGTTTTGTTCTGTTCTTGACTCTTCCATTTGTCGATTGAGTTCTGGGTGGTGCTGACACATACGTCAAAATCTGGTTATTGTCTGTTGTTATTTGTTCTCAATCCACATAACTCCCTTTAGGGTGTATTGCAGTGCAGGATTGGCTTTGGCAAAATCCCTTAGCTTCTGTTTTTCCCGGAATGTTTTGATTACACCATTGTATTTGTTTGAAAAATACCTTTGCTAGGTAGAGGATTCTTGATTGGCAGTTTTTTCTTTCAGGGTGTCATATATGTCTCCCCATTGCCTTCTTGCCTACATGGTTTCTGCTGAGATATCCATGCTTAATCTGATTTGCTTGCCTTAGTATGTAACGTTTCTCTTTTCCCTAGCTGCTTTCAGTAGTCTGTCCTTATCTTTTTTTGGAGAGTTTGATTATGATATGTCTCGGGATTTTCTTTTGGGGTCCGTCTTTCCTGAGGTTCATTGAGTTTCTTGAATTTTTATCTTTTTGCTTTTCAGGATGTTAGGGAAATTTTCTTTTAGCAGCTCTTCAACTATTTCTTCTGCAGAGTTGTGTGATTCTTCCTGTTCTGGAATGCCAATGATTCTTAAGTTATTCCTCTTCACGTTGTCCAACATGAATCTTAGACCTTCTTCAGATTTTTAAAATCTTTTTTCTGCTTGCTCTTCTATCTTAGTAGTATTGAGAGATTTGTCTTTCAGCTCACTAGTTCTGGCTTCCATCTCTTCAATTCTACTCTTTTACCCTTTCAGTGTATTGTCCATTTCTGATATTCTATTATTGATCCTTTAGACCTCTTTCTGTAGGTTGTGAATTGTTTCCAATTCTGTATCTATCTTATTTGATTGTTCCTGTAGTGCTTTCCTGACTTCTTCCTTATTTTTCTTAACTCCATTGTAAAGTGTTTTGATACATTTTATAATTATTTTTCTGAATTCCTCCTCAGGCATTTCCAAAGCCTTCCCTCCTTCCAGTATGGAGTGTAGGTCTACCTCCAGATCATTTGTCTCAGTCACTTAATTTTGTTTCTGGACATGTACTGATATGGTCATCTGTTTCTGTTTTTTTGTTTTGTTTTGTTTTGTTTTTGGCATATTTCAGGAGTTAGCTGTGGCCTTAATACTTAAATGAGTGTGTGTTTTGGTATTTTTTATGCTTTCTGATTGCCTCCAGGTAGATGTGATCAGGAGATGGGCTTCCCTTTTCACTCTTCTTATTACTCTACTAAGAGTAACTGTTGCAGGTGTTGGCTGCCTACCTGGTGTGTGGCAGCTGGTATTGGTTCTTGCTGGATTGTGGGATTTTATAGGGTGTGACTGTAGCTTGACTATATGACTGTTATTGCTGTATCTTCTTGGGTAACATAGGGAGAGAAAGCTCCCTCTAAAGGTAAAGAGGGAACCAAAAAACAAAACAGCAACAGCAGAAAAGACAGATTGGATACTGTAGTCTATAATCACAGAAAACAGAGAAGAAAGGAAAAAAAAGTCTGTAGCCTAATATGTTGTTGTTGTTAAGTATCGTGGAGTCGGTTCTGACTCATAGTGATCCTGTACAGGGTTTCTGAGGCTGTAAATCTTTACCGGAGCAGAAAGCCTCTACTTTTTCCTGTGGAACCGCTGGTAGTTTTGAACTGCCGACATGGAGGATAGCAGCCTAATTCCTAACCACTACACTATCAGAGAGTATGACTTTAATATCTTTTTTCAGCTTTTTGCCTTTAAGGCCACTTGGGAAATAATTTCAAGATGCCACTGTTGGTTGTTATTATGTAAGTCAAGATTTAATTTTCGGCCTGTTTCATTTTTAGTCTGTCTCTCCCATACCACAACCTTCGTTCTGGCCTTTTTCCTAGTGATAATCAGTTCAGGGCTGGTTGTGGCTGTTTTGCACTGCTGTTGGGTTTTAAGTGGAAACTGTCACTTTAAATTTTGAAGAGATCAGTGCGCATGCATAGTAGAACTCTCCCTGGGTGGGTGGGGTGGCCACTTGCTCAGACACCCCTCTAGTCAACAGAATGTAGGTACGTAGACAGCAAGATCTACCAATGAACAGATTTAAAACAAAAAAAGAATATCCACACCTTTATCTCTGAGGTTCTGTCAGGTGTCAGTCCGTGGTGGCTCCGATCCTTCCCTTGCTTGTTCTTGCCCAAAATGGTGGCTCCAGAATCCTCTGAGCCTGGAGTATTCGAAAGCATGGGATTTCTTGCTTCTGCTACAAATTCCACTGGCTATAAGCCCTCAAACTTTAAAAAAATATTCCTATATATGTGGTTCAGAATTCTGGAACTGTCCCCTGAACCTGCTTCATCCAGTATTCTGTGTTATTGCTGAGTGAGATGCTCACTGCACTTCTACCCTATCCACCATCAAGCCCCGCCTCCCTTGTGAAACTTTTTGATGTGAAAGAATTCACTTTATTTATTGGAGAGACGGTTCTATTTGTGATTGTGTTGTTACATTAAAACTGATTGCAGCTATCCCTGGCCCTAAAGAGCAGTCTGGGGCAGTTTTTTGTTGCAATGATTTTTTAGTAAGAAAATTTTTTCTTTCCTCTTGTATACCAAAATGGTAATGTTTTATATCTCTTATAGAGTCTGGAAAGGTGAGATAGTAGTTCTGGATGAACCTTTCTAAGGAATGAGGAGGTGTGTAGTAAGGGGGTTAGAGGCAGAGTAGCTGATCTCTAAGCAGAGTTCAGGGCCCATGGGAAGAATTGTGCTAGTAATTTCCTGATAATTCAGATGAGCTAGCAATGAAAATCTGTTATTCTTCTGCTGTTTCTGCTCGTGTTTAGTGCATTTTTGTGATAATCCAAGGGAAATTGGTCATCTCTTTTCTCCCACTTCCTTTTTTCTTACTGTTCGCTAGACTGTTTTATTAGTGGAAGTGGAAGGGACTTACCAAGACTAAGGAAATAGGAGAAGGCTTAGGAGAAATGAGATCACACAAGTCCAGAAAAGAGAAATTGAATTTTCTTCAGAAGGCCCTACCTAAGAGATATTAAGAGAAGAAATGGGAGGATGTGAATCATTAATATTTGCTTTCTTTTACTCTTCCAGAAAAAAATATGGAATGTTATTGTAACACATTTAATGAGAGTGTCTTGGGGGGGGGGTCATTAGACACATGGCTTTGAGCAGAGACTTTAGTACCTTCTTGAATAAGTTGGGATGGGCAGCAGAGCTGGGAAATGGTGGTCATAAACTCCAAGGGTTAAGGATCGCCATTGCTGTGTGTTTAGAGTCTAGAGTCCTCCTGGAGTTTCACCAGCAATCTCTAGCTTTTAGATGTGAAGATTGTCATTTGGGCAATTGTTTTCCTGTCTGAGTTTTCTGGCTTTGTTGATCCAGTTTCTATTTAGGGTCTTGGGTTATCTCAGCTTTTTCTGGGACCAAAGTGCTTTTGGTTCCATATGCCATACTTCCTTGGGGATTTTTTAGTTAGTGATTATTTCTCTTGGGAAACTTTAATTGCTTGTATCCCAATCACGATTTAGCTAGAACACTTCTGTAAGCTCCTTTGGTTGAGTGACTTCCAATCTGTTGTAGTTGACTTTAAATCGAATACTTTAGTATTAAGACTTCATTGTGTACTGCACTTTAAAAAGGAGAGTACATAAGACAGATG
>NW_006408873.1:233022-235057 GCF_000296735.1 Chrysochloris asiatica | reverse complement strand
AACTGCTGACCTTAAGGTTCGCAGCCCGATTCGTAACCACTACGCTACCTAGGCACATGGATATGATCCTATCACAGACAGCGTTGTACCTCATGACTGATCTGGGTATGTTCTTTTTGACAATGAATGCAACACCATTCCTCTTCAATTTGTCATTCCCGGCATAGTAAACCATGTGGTCATCAGATTCAAAATGGCCCAAAGCAGTGCATTTCAGCTCACTAATGCCTAAGATATCAATGGTTATGTATTCCATTTCATTTTTGACAGCTTGCAATTTTACCAGATTCATACTTTGTACATTCCATGTTCCGATTTTCAGTGGATGTTTACAGTTGTTTCTCTTCATTTTGAGTTGTTCCCCATTAGCAAATGAAGGTCCCATGGGCTTTTCTCTCAGTGGTTTACTCCATTTGCGCCATCACGGTGAACTTTACTTTGAGGAGGCAGCTCTTCCCCAGTCGCATTTTTAGTTTCTTCCAACCTGAGGGACTTATTTTCCGGCACTATATCTGACAGTGTTTCTCTGCAATTCATAAGGTTTTCAGTGAGTAAATATTCGGTCGTAGTTCTTCACTCCTTCTTCCTAGTCTGTCTTCGTTTGGAAGCTCATCTGAAACCTGTCCCCATGGGTGACCTTGCTGGCATAGCTTTCAGAATCACAGCAACTCACAAACCACCACAGTACGACAAACTGACAGAGGAGTGGTGGAGGAGCTTTTTAGTATTGAAAATGCTGGGAAGGACAATGTTCATACTGGGAAGAAGGGAACCAACATTTCCAGGCCATTTGTGATGTGTAGAGTTGTCACATAATTCCTCATTTAATTCACCACCTGTAAATGCAGGTGGTATTATACTAATTTTAAAGATTAGGAACTTAATAAGTTCAGAGTCATGTGCTCATCCACTATATGAGTAAGACTTTAACGCCCCTTTTTTGGCTTCTTGCCTTCAAGGCCACCTGAGAAATTCAAGATGTTACCATTGTTCTTATGATGTAACTCAAGATTTAGTTTTCTGCCTTTTTTCTTTGTTTTCTCGCTCCTCACCTCAAGTCTGGTCAGGTGTTTCTCCTAATGTGGAATAGCCCAGGGCTGGCCAGAGTTGTTTGGAAGTCCCTCCCATTTTAAGCTGTTCCTGTTGACTCCTCCCCCTTCTTCAGTTCTGCTCCCAGTGACGTTTGCTGAGAAGAACTATGTATGTGTGTAGTAGAACTCTTTGGGGGGTGGCGCGGATCATCCACTCCCTCTGACACCCCTGTCGTCACCAGAGTGTAGGTGCACAGACAGAGGAAGGTAAATGAATGCCAAAAAATAAGTTTGAACCTTTATCTCTGCTGATTGGTCAGACCTTTGCATTAGGGGAGTGTTCTCTTGATCATGTATCTGCTCTGTCCCTGTCAAAAAAGTTTTGGATTTGAATTTGAAACTAAATTTGTTGTTCAGATTTTGTTGACTGTATTTAGTATTGTTACGTTCATAGTTCTGAATTTAAAAAGCAGAGGAAGCAGATTAACTTATTATAAGACTTACTATAAAGTGTTAGTAATGAAGACAGTGTGTTATTGGAGAAGGGACAGTATAAACTCTGGAAATAGACACATGCACAATTATGGCCAATTGATTTTTTTCTTCTTCTAAATGTTTTATTGTGAATTATGTGATAGTTTACATGGGAGAACATTAGCATTACGTTCATCCTGTCATACATATCGTTTCATTGTCATGGTTACAATCCCCTGCATGCATTATCAACCAACCAAAGGGTATACCCTGTAAGCCTGACCCCTGGTCGTCAGCACACAGCCCTTTTCCCTCTGTGGTGTAAAGTCTCCAGCTGCTCCATCTCTCCACGTCATTTCATTGTCTCTGCCTCCATCTCTGGAGTCACTTCTTTTGTGGGTAGGGTCCCACTCTCCGCTCTTCTCCCTTGTTGGTCCCAGGGACCTTCTCTCCTAGACTGCTAAGTTAATCACTCCCCTCCTTGGTACAAAACATCTACCTTTACATTTCCAACCCTCACAATCACTCCT
>NW_006408873.1:231461-232685 GCF_000296735.1 Chrysochloris asiatica | reverse complement strand
CTTTAAATCGAATACTTTAGTATTAAGACTTCATTGTGTACTGCACTTTAAAAAGGAGAGTACATAAGACAGATGCAATTTCTCCATTAAAAAATAATTTTACTTCCAGTTTCTCTTAAAATTACTGGTGAGTCTTAAAGGGAGCAATAGTTTTCATTCTTTATGTCTGAAGACTACTTATGACTTTTCATTTTTCCAAGTGGAAGTTCTGTAAATTGATCACTGACGTTTAATCTGGGATGAAATCTGTTTAGACGTGAAAATCGTATGTGAAGTTGCACATGCCTTGGATTGAGAGTGAGCTAATAATGAACATAGAGCCAGCTGTTGCACACACGTAGGCTTCTGTGACTGACGCTCAAAATAATCTCCATTACATACTCATGTTACAGCAAAGGGCAATGTTGTTCTTCCGTGTCTGCTCTACCTCTATTGCCTTGCTAACTGGAGTGGTCCAGTTGCCAAATTATAATGAAAGCAGAGGTCGGTGATTATGAGTCAGAGGCAGGCTATATTTGAAAGTAGTTGGAGAGTCACTGAGATGGAGAAATTCAGGACAATGCTTCTAAAATGTCAAACTCTATGGAAGAGGAGCTTTTTGTTGTTGTTGTTAGGTGCCATCAAGTCGGTACCGACTCATAGCAACCTTATGCACAGCAGAACGAAACACTGCCCAATCCTGGGCCAACCTCACTACTGTTGCCACGCTTGAGTCTATCGATGCTGCCACTTGGCCAATCCATTTCGTTGGGGGTCTTCCTCTTTTTCTCTGGCCCTCCACCTTACCAAACACAATATCCTTCTTCAGAGACTGGTCCCTCCTGACAATATGTCCAAAGTATGAGAGATGAAGTTTGGCCATCTTGACCTCCAAGGAGCACTCTGGCTGCACTTCTTCCAAAATGGGTCCATTGGTTCTTTTTGCAGCCCATGGCACTTTCAATATTCTCCTCCAACACCATAACTCAAAAGCATCAAGTTTATGGTCTTCCTTATTCACTGTTCAGCTTTCGCATGCATATGAGGTTATTGAAAATACTAAGGCTTGGGTCAGGCGCACCTTAGTCCCAAAGCTGACATCTTTGCTCTTCAACACTTTAAAAAGGTCTTGTAAAGCAGATTTGCCTAATGCAATAAGTTGTTTGAGTTCTTGACAGCTGCTTCCATGAGTGTTGATAGTTGATCCAAGAAGAATGAAGTCCTTGACAACTTCAATCTTTTCTC
>NW_006408873.1:220912-224133 GCF_000296735.1 Chrysochloris asiatica | reverse complement strand
ACAGCGATTCTGCTAGTTGCATTCCACCTAGTTGCATTCCATCCATTGTCATCTTTGTCCTTAGGAAAATGTCCTTTTGATTTTGAATGATTGATGATTCTGTGGTAAGCATACTTTGCTATTGTTCCTTCCCATAAACCTATCTACTGCTTGGCTGACAATTGGGCCTCGAGGGTGAGTTCCTTCCCAGACCTGAAGCTTGGTTGAGGGCCAGAGTCTCAGGTTCTTCCAGTCTATTTCTGATCAGTTAACCTGGTCTTTAAAATTTTTTTTTAAATTTATTAAATAATTTTGCGTTTTATTCTACATTTTCTTCCACTCTCTCTGGTACCATCTAATTTGATCCCTTTCAGGGAAGTTGGTAGTGGTCGCTGGGCACTGTCTAATTCTTCTGGTCTCAAAGTCATGGAGGCCAATGTTGACATGTTCCATGACTTCATTGGATTAATTGATTCCAAGCCTCTTCAATTCTTATCACTTCTTTTTTTCCCACACATGGAGAGACCAATTGCTGCACCTCAGATGGCTGCTCATGAACTTTCAATATCCCAGATATTACTCACCCAAGTAGGATATAGAACATTGTGTGGACTATGTCATGGCAATTGACAATGGTGTCCCCTGAGACTATAGTCCTGAATCCCTAGAACCATAAAATCATTGCCTTAATATGCTTAGATAATCTTTTTAGTTTTCATTGTTTTGCCTGCTGTATGGTGCTGTAGGATAAGCACTTGACCATATGGTTGAGCAAGGTTGGTGGTTCAAACTCACCACCCACTCCTCAGAAACCCTATACAGGGTCGCTATGAGTCAGACCTAACTTGATGGCACTTAACAACAATAACTACAACAAACTCATTCATAGTTGTATTTTCAGGAAAGGTAAGTACTTCATATATGAAAGGAATTAATTCTTATTTATCATCCAACTTTCACATGCTTATGTGGCAATTGAAAATACCATGGTTTGGGTCAGGCACACATTAGTCCTCAAAGTCATATCTTTGCTCTTTAACACTTTAAAGAGGACTTTTGCATCAGATTTGCCTAATGCAATATGTTGTTGATTTCATGATTGTGGATCCAAGCAAAATGAAGTCTTCCACAACTTCAGTCTTTTCTCCATTTTGTCATGATGCTATTTATTGCATTAGGCAAATCTGATGCAAAAGATTTGCAAGGATTTTCATTTTCTTTATATTGAGAAGCAATCCATACTGAAGGCTGTAGTCTTTGATATGCATCAGTGAGTATTTCAAGTCCTCTTTGCTTCTAGCAAGCAAGGTTGAGTCATCTGCATATAGCCTGTTATATGAGTCTGCCTCATATCCTGATGCTACTTTCTTCTTCATATAATCCAGCTTCTAGGATTATTTGCTGAACATTGAATAAGGTAAAAGGATATAATCCTGGCACATACCTTTCCTGGTTGTAAACCATTCACTATCTCCTTTTTCTGTTGGAACAGCTGTCTTTTGCCTTATGTACAGTTTTCTCATAAGCACAATGTTCTGGAAATTCCATTCTTCACAGTGTTATACTTAGTTTGTTATGCTTAACAGAGTCCATTTCCTCTGCATAGTCAGTAAAGCACAAGAAACATCTTTCAGTTAGTCTCTGCTTTCAGTCACGATCCCTTGTTCCATGCCCTCTTCTGAATCCAACTTAAATTTCTGTTGATATACTGCTGCAATTGTTTTTGAAGATTTTCAGCAAAATTTTTCTTGCATGTGATATTAATGATTTCCACATTTTCTTGAGTTACCTTTCTTTGGCATGGTCATACAAGGGTATGACCCTTGTCAAAATTATCTGCCCTCCAGCTATATTAAAACACCAGCCCATGTCCATGACTGAGGACAAAATGGAGTGTGCCTGTGAAATGACTTTGTTGAATAGACCGATGACAGTGGATTATGTAGCAAATCACTTGCAAATCAGTCATGGTTCTGTATATTAAATAAGCCACAACATACTTGAGTTTTGAAAAGTTTGTGAGAGATGGCTACCAAAACAACTCACAGAAGAGCTTCAATAGAAGAGTTTGATGTCTGTAAACAAAATTTGGACCAATATTCGGAATAAGGTAAAAATTCTTTTAAAAAAATCATTACTGGTGCCCAGACATGGATTCATTACTGCGAGCATGAGAGTAAATGGCAGAGTTTGAAATGAAAACATCCTCGATCACCCACCCAGAAAATGTTCAAAAGCCAACCATTAGCCGGAAAATTGATGCTTACAGTTTTCTGGAATTCTCAAGGGCCAATATTAGAACACGATCAGGAAAAAGTTTCAACAGTCAACCGTGCTCATTACAGTGAGATGCTCACTGAGGAGCTGAAGTCTATCCAAGGGCATTGTGATCGTGCATGACAGCGCACATCTGAACACCTCTGCCCACCTGTTGACACTCTGCAAAACTTCATTTTGAGGTGTTAAAGCATCTTCCCTGTGGTTCTGATCTTGCTCCATTGGACTTTCACCTGGTTGGTCCCCTGAAAGCAGCCCTTAGAGGACAAAGATTCGCGTCTGATGAAGACGTGAAGACAGCTGTGCATTTGTGGCTTTCAGCTCAGCCTAAAACATTTTAAAATAAGGGAATACGAAAGCTTGTCAGCAGATGGACAAAAGGGTATTGAAAAGCAAGGGGACTAGATCGAAAAATGATGTATTTGTCTTTTCTAAAAGTTGATTAAAATAAATTCTGCAGCCAGAGTGTGGATGATTTTTGACTCACCCTCTTAAGTATGTGTCTCTTCCAGGTAGCTGTCATCCAAATTCCCTACATAGGTGAGTGAGCACCTCCAGTGCTGTGTCAGTTTGTTGAAACATTTAGATTTGTGTTCAGTCACTTCCTGAATTCTTGTTTTTTGCCAATGCTTTCATAGCAGCTTGGACTTCTTTCTCCAATACCATTGGTTCTTGATCATATAGTACCTCTTGGAATTGTTGAACATTAGCAATTCTTTTTGGTATAGTGACTCTTCTGTCTTCTTTTTTTTTTTAAAGCTTTTATTGTGAAATGAGTGATAGTCTACATAGGAGAACATCAGTTTTGCACTTAACCTATTGTATTTTGTTTCATTGCAATGATTATAATCCCCTCCATGCATTATTAGAAAACAGTATTTAATTCTGTTCCCTCTGGATATATTTTTTTCTTTTCATTTTTGATATACACAAAAATATGCAGGACTATACAATGAAAAGGCACA
>NW_006408873.1:218499-219058 GCF_000296735.1 Chrysochloris asiatica | reverse complement strand
CACACACACACAAACGAAAAACCCCACAGGGAATAGAAGCAAATATTGTTGAATGATGCTTCACGGAGGATACTGTAATCATTGCAATGAAACAATGAGTATGAAACTGATGTTCTCCTATGTAAACTATCACTAATTCACAATTAAAACGTAAAAAAAAGTTCTTTAGTATAGCAAGTTGAGGCTTGAATTTTTTTTGCATTTCTTTCAGCTTGAGACATACTGAGCATGATCTTCCCTGTTGGTTTTCTAACTCCTGGTCTTTGCACACTTTGTTGTAATACTTGATTTTGTCTTTTTGAGCTGCCCTTTGATATGCCTTCTTCAATTATGTTACTTCATCATTTCCTCCCATTCACCTGAACTACTCTCCATTAAATAGCAAGTTTGAGAGTGTCTCCTGACATCCATTTTGTTCTTTTCTTTCTTTCCTGTCTTTTTAATGATCTTTTGCTACATGTATGGTTTTCTTGATGTCATCCAACAACTCTACTGGTCTTCAGTTATTTAGTGTATAGTGCATAAAGTCTATTCTTAAGATGGTATCTAAATTCAGGTG
>NW_006408873.1:211976-217459 GCF_000296735.1 Chrysochloris asiatica | reverse complement strand
GCATAATTTTGATGGGGAAGCATAAGGGAGATTTTTTTCCTTTTCTTTTGGAGGACAGGTTAATAGAATTCTTTCGTATCCTAGTTAGAATATATATGTTGTTTTTGGTGGTGCTAAGTGCCATCGAGTTGATTCTGACCCATAGCAACCCTCCGTAGGGTTTCTGAGAAGCAGCTGGTGAGCTTGAACCACTGACCTTGTAGTTCAAACAGCTTTGCAGTCTGGTGCATTAACCCACAGTGCCACACCAGGACTCCTAGAATATATATAAATATATTAAAATGGATAGATTTGTATATCAAAACAGGCAAAATAATATTCAACTGGAAAAAAAGATTCACATTAAAATAATTTAATTTGCTCTGAAAAGTTTCTGTATTTATCTCTAAGGAAGGAAATCAATAATGTTTGAGTGATGTGGCCCTTTACTAATTCTGGGGAGCTCTGTGGGGCAAACAATTCCTCACTCTATAGACCTTTTGACTTAACAACAACATAGACCTTTTGAAGGGACCTATTGAAAAAACCTCATCTTCAAATAACTGAAGTTTGGCTCCCTCTAGTGAATATATTTTAATTTTATAAAACACAGAAAACCCATATCACTATGAGTGATTCCAACTCATAGAGAGGTAACCTCTCTATGTCAGCCTTTACTGGAGCAGTCTCATAGTTCTTCTGTGGAGCACCTGATAGATTTGAACTACTGACCCTGTGGTTAGTGCTGTCTATAGTAAAGTAAAAATGTGTGTGATTTTGTTTTTCTTTATGTGCTTATTTCATTAAGTCCTGACTTCTTATCCTGCAATTAGTTAATTGCTTTTCACCTTCCTGGGCATCCACTTCCTAATCCATGAAATAAGCAGGATAAACTAGATCTTTTAAGGTGCTATTGAATTTTAAACTATTATGTTTCCAAATACTCAGTACTCATGGCTGCTAACTGAAAGGTTGGAGGTTCAAATCCACCAGGTGCTTTACAGGAGAACGATGTGGCAGTCTGCTTCAGTAAAGACTGACAACCTTGGAAACCCTATGGGTCAGTCCTATTCTGTCCTCAGGGCTGCTATGAGGTAGCATTGACTTGACAGCAGTGGGTTTGATTTGTGAGCTTATAACACATATACCCCCTACCCACTTCACATGGCTGTCACTTTGTTGTACTGTGGTGACTCGCATGTTGCTGTGAGGCTGGAAGCTATGCTAGTGGTGTTTCAGGTACCAGCAGCGTCACCCATGATGGGTAGGTTTCAGAGGAACTTCCAGACTTAAAAACAGACGAGAAAGAGGAATAGGTGGGTCACTTCTGAGGGATTAACCACTGAAAACACAGCAGTGAAATATTGCCTAATAAAGTGTCAGAATATGAGCTCTTAGGTTGGTAGGCACTCAGTATACAAATGAGGAAGAGCTGCCTCCTCGAAGTAGAGTTGGTCTTAATGAAAGGGATGGAACAAAACTTTTGCTGATGAGGAATGACTCCAAAAAAGAAGCAGCTGCGAACGTCCATTAATAATCAGAACACGGAATGTACAAAGTAAGAATCCAGTAAAATTGGAAGTTCTCAAAAATGAAGTGGAATGTATAAATATTGATATCCTGGGCATTAGCCGAAATGAACTGGTATTGGCCACTTTGAATAGGACAATCATAGGTCTATTATGCCAGGAATGACAAAATGAAGAGTAATTGCTTCCCATTCACTGTCAAAAAGAACATTTCAAGGTTTGTCTTGGAGTACACTGTGTCTGTGATAGGAAAACATTTATCCGCCTAAAAGGAAGAGCAATTAATATGACCATTATTTAGATTTATGAAGCAACAAATGATAAAGAAACTGAAGAATTCTATCAACTTCTTCATTCTGAAATTGATGCAAACATGCAGTCAAGATGAATTAATAATTGCAAGCAAATGGAATGTGAAAGTTGGAAATTAAAGAGGAAGTATCCATAGTTGATATGGCCTTGATAGAAAATGATACTGTAGATCACAAGATAGAATTCTGCAAGACCAATGACTTCTTCCTTGTGAAGACCTACACATAAATGGCAACTACATCCATGAACCTCACCAGATGGAATACACTAGAATCAAATCCACTATATCTGTGAGACTAGACAATGGAGAAGCTAAATATCATCAGCCAAAACAAGGCCAGAAAATGACTGTGGGACAGACTATTAATTGCTTATATTCAAGTTGAAGCAGAACTTGAAGAAAATTGCAACTAGTTCACAAGATGACATTGCATGTATCCCACATGAATTAAAAACATCTCAAGAATAGATTTGATGCCTTGAACATTAATAACCAGAAAAGTTGTGGGATGATATTAAGAATGCCATGGAGGAAGAAAACAAAATATCATTAAAATGATAGGAAAGAAAAGAACAAAATGAATGTCAGAAGAGACTATGAAACTTGCTCTTGAGTGCAGAGAAGCTGAACTGAGTGGACGAATTAATGAAATGAAGGAGTTGAACAGAAAACTTAAAAAGACAGCTCGAGAAGACAAAGTGAAGTGCGATAATGGAATGGGCAAAGACCTGGGGTTAGAAAATCAAAAGGGAAGAACACGATAAGCATTTCTTAGGCTAAAAAAACTAAAGAAAAGATTCAGGCCTCAAATGGCAATATTGAAAGATTATGTGGTCAAAATATTGAATGATTCTGGAAGTATCTGAAGAATATGGAAGGATTAAATAAATAGTCACTGTCCTAAAAAGAATTGGTTAATGTTCAGCCCTTTCAGGAGATAGCAATGATGTTGAAGGAAGGAGCCCAAGCTGCACTGAAGGTATTAATAAAAAACAAGACTCTAGGAAATGATAGAATACAAATTGAAATGTTTCAAGAAATTGTTGCAGTGCTGGAGGCACTCACTAGTCTAGGCAAGTAAAATTTTGCTAAAGATAAGTGAAAAATTATTGCAGAAGTAACATAAGATATAACCCTGACTAACACCTTTCCTGATTTTGAGCCTTTTAATATCCCTTTGTTCTATTTGAATTTCGGCCTCCTGGTCTATGTACCAGTTCCTCATGAGTACAGTTTAAGTGTTTTGGAATAATATCCATTCTTCACAATGTACCCTAATTTCTTATGATCCACACAGTTGAATATCTTTGCATAATCAATAAAGCACAAGTAAACATCTTTCTGGTATTCTTTACCTTAATTCAAGATCCACCTAACGTCAGCACTGATATTCCTTTTTTCACATCCTGTTCTGAATCTACCTTGAATTTTTGCAAAGTCAGTTTGAACCTCAAGCAAGGTTGGTGGGTCAAACTCACCAGTTGCTCTTCGGAAGCCCTATACAGTCAGAACTGACTGTATAGCACTTAACAACAACCAGTCTCTATCTAACCAGTAAGCCTGGTCTTTTTGACTTTGAGTTTTTTCCTACCTTTTCTACTCTATCCAGGACTTTTTTATGTGATGCCTTTTCAAAGCAGTTGGTCGTGGTAGCCAGGTACCATCTATCTAGGTCTTCTGGTTTCAGGGTCATGGAAACTGATGTTCAAATTAATCCACTTGACTAATTGTTTCCAAGCATCTTCGATTATGTTTGATGCTCGTGATGTCATCTCACAACTTTCCTGGTCTTTGGTCATTAGTGTCCGAAGCATCAAATCAGTTCTTGAGATGGTTTCTAAGTTCAGGTAGGATATATTCAAGGTCATATTTTGGCTTTTGTGGAGTTTTGTAGCGGTACTTTAATTTTCTTCAGCTTCATTATTCAGGAAATAATGAAGCAAACAAGCATATAAACAGTTGATGGTCTGTTCCACAGTCTGTCCTTGGCCTTATTTTGGCTGATGATATTAAGCTTCTCCATTGTCTGTTTGCATAGATGTAGTCAATTTGATTACATGAATGAATACATACATGAAAATGTATGTATCCCATCTGGTGAGGTCCTTGTGTATAGTTGAAAGGTATTCACAATGACAAATTCACTGGTCTTGCAAAATGCTATCATGAGATCTCTGGCATAGTTTCTTTCACGAAGGTCATATTTTCCAACTCTGGATACTTCTTTGTTTCTAACTTATTAATTCCAGTCACCAGTATCAATACATCTTGATTGCATGTTTGATCAATTTCAGACTGATTGTTGTTGTTGTTGTTGTTAGGTACCAACTCATAGCGTCCCTATGTACAACAGCATGGAACACTGCCTGGTCCTGTGCCAACCTCACAATTATGTCTACATTTGAACCCACTGCTGCTGCCACTGTGCCAATCTATATAGTAGGGGGTCGTCTTTTACTCTGACCCTCCACTTTATCAAACATGATATCCTTTTCCAGGGACTGGTCTGTCCTGATAGTATGTTTGAAGCATGAGAGATGAAATCTGGTCATCATGGCTTACAAGGAACGTTCTGGCTTTACAAAAACACAGATCTGTTTGTTCTTTTGGTAGTCTATAGTACTTTTAATATTCTCCCCCAACAATAATAACTCATATGCATTGATTAGTCTATGGTTTTCCTTATTTATTGTTCAACTTTCACATGCATATGAGGTTATTGAAAATATCATGGCTTTGGGTCAGGTGTACCTTAGTCCTCAAGCTGACATGTTTGCTCTTGAAAACTATAATAGGTCATGTGCAATAATTTTGCCTAATGCAATACGTCATTTGATTTCTTGACTGCTGCTTCCATGAGTGTCGATAGTTGATCTGAGCAAAATGAAGTCTTTGACAACTTCAGTCTTTTCTCCATTTATACAATTGTTATTGGTCTAGTAGTGAGGATTTTTGTGTCCTTTACTTTAAGGTGCAACCCATGTGTAAGACTGTGGTCTTTGATCTTCATCAGTAAGTATTTTAAGTCCTCTTCATTTTCAGCAAGCAAGGTTGTATCATGCATACATCGCAGGTTGTTAGTGAGTCTTCTTCCAAGCCTGATGCCACGTTTTTCTTCATCCATTTTCTTTGATAATTTGCTTAGCATATTGAATAAGTATGGTGAAGGAATATCACCTTGGTGCACACCTTTCGTAATTTAACCATTCAGTGTTCCCTTGTTTGAAAAACGGCCTCTTGGTCTATGTACAGGTTCCTTGTGAGCACAAGGAGGATCACTGAAGTGTTTCAGAACATTGTGAAGTCGTTCTCCACAATGTTGCCCATAGCTTATCATAATGCACACAATCAAAAGCCTTTGAGTAGTCAATAAAGCACAGGTAAACATTTTTCTGGTATTTTCTGCTTTCAGCCAAGATCCATCTGACCTCAGCAGTGATACTCGTTGTCCAATTCTTGATGTCTGGTTTTTTGTCTGTCCCTTCAATGCACCTTGAACTTCATCCTTTAGTGTCATTGACTCTTGATCAAATGCTATCTTTTG
This sequence comes from Chrysochloris asiatica, assembly GCF_000296735.1. Classification (NCBI taxonomy): domain Eukaryota; kingdom Metazoa; phylum Chordata; class Mammalia; order Afrosoricida; family Chrysochloridae; genus Chrysochloris; species Chrysochloris asiatica. The sequence goes on along the minus strand of NW_006408873.1, from coordinate 212,094 downwards.
AGGTGGTTGTACATTGACCATTTCTTTCTTTCTTTTTAATTTAAGGTTTTTATTGTGGATTGAGTGAAAGTTTACAGGGCACATCATCAGTTTCACATTCAACAATTCATATAACTTG
>NW_006408873.1:200072-208569 GCF_000296735.1 Chrysochloris asiatica | reverse complement strand
GACTTTGTGTTTTCGAGTTTACCTCTGGAATTTTGTTTTCAGCTCTTTTACCTCCTTATTCCATTTTGCTTTATCATCTCTATGCTGGAGAGTAAGTTTCAGAGTCTCTTCTGACATCTATTTTGGTCTTTTCCTTCTTTTTTGTCTTCCTGTTGACCTCTTGCATTCTTTCTGTCATCCTCTGACTTGCCTTGATGTCATCCCATGACTCTTCTGGTCTTCATTCTTTCATGTCTAATGCATCAAATCTGTTCTTGAGGCGATCTCTAAATTCAGGTGGGATATGTGCAAGGTCATATTTTGTCTCTTGTGGACTTGCTTTCATTTTCTTCAGCTTCAGCCTGAATTTGCATATGAGAGTTGATGGTCTCTTCCACAGGCTTTACCAGGCCTTGTTTTGGCTGATGATATGGAGCTTTTCCATCTTCTCTTTTCACAGATGAAGTCAATTTGATTTCTGTGTATTCTGTCTGGTGAGGTCCATATGAATAGTCTTCTTTTATGTTGTTTAAAAATGGTATTTGCAATGAAGAAGTCATTGGTCTTATAAGCTTCTATCATGCGATCTCTAACATTGTTTCTATCACCAAAGACCGTATTTTCCAATTACTGATCCTTCCTCTTTGCTTGTAACCTTTGCACTGCAACTGCCAGTAATTATCAATACATCTTATATGTTTGATCATTTTCATACTGAAGAAGTTGGTTGTTGTTAAATACCGTGGAGTCGGTTGCAACTCATAGTGATCCTGCGCAGGGTTTCCGAGGCAGTAAATCTTTACGGGAGCAGAATGCCTCATCTTTCTCCCGTGGAACTGCTGGTAGTTTCGAACTGCTGACCTTGAAGTTGGCAGCCTGACTTATAACCACTACACTACCAGAGCTCCTTGAAGAAGTTGGTAGAATTCTTGAATTTCATCATCACTGGCTTTAGTGTTGCAGAGTAAATTTGGATAATAGTGGTATTAATTGGTCTTCCCTGTGATACTAACTTTTCTTCCTTGTAGGCATATGTATATTATCTTATCACAGACAGCATTGTACTTCAAATAGATCTTGAATACCTCTTTTTGATGATGAATGTGACACCATTCCAGTTCAATATGTCATTTCTGCCATTGTAAGCCATAAGACTGTCTGTTTGAAAATGGCAATAACTGTTGATTTCAGTTCACTAATTCCTAAGATGTAGATTTTTATGCATCTCATTTCACTTTTGAGATCTTCCAATATTCCTAGATTAATATTTTGTACACCCAGGTTGCAATTATGAATCAGTGTTTGCAGCTATTTCTCCTTATTTTGAGTTGTGCCCTGTCAACAAATGAAGGTCCTGAAAACTTTGCTCCATCCACATCATTATGGTCACCTCTCCTTTGAGGAGGCAGCTCTTCCCTAGTCGTACTTTGAGTGCCTTCCAACCTGAGGGGCTCATCTTTAGGCACTGTATCTGACAGCTGCTATTTACAAGTTTTCTAGTGACTAACCATTAGGAAGTGGTCTGCTTCTCCTTCTTCCTCGTCTCGCTTAGGCTGGAAACTCCACTGAAACTTCCAGTCCACCTTGGATGGCCCCTGCTGTTCAGTGCCGTCAAATCGGTTCCAACACATAGCAACCCTGTATAGGGTTTCCAAGGAGCAGCTGGTAGATTTGAACCTCCAACTTTGTTGTTAGCAGTTCAGTACTTGTCTTATAATGCCACAGCAGAGTGGCTATGCTGGTTTGTTAAATACTGGTGGCATAGCTTTCAGATTCATAGCAACACACAAGCCCCCACAGTGCGACAAACTGACAAGGCAAGTGGTGTAGGTGTGTTAGGGTAATGTTATATGAGCTCTTGAGTCATAAAAGCAACTAACTCATGGTTAATGTTCTACTTTCATTTCTGTAGTGTTCTTTTTATTATTTGAGATTTTTCGTGATTAAGTCATGACAATTTAAAACCTGGCATTTATGATTCTATCCTGGCCTTTCATTTGTTGCTTTAGTGCCTGAATCTTTATCCCTTCTCTTTATATTTATGAATTTGTTTCATCCATTTAACCTTAACAAACTCACCCTAGCAATTTTCTTTATTTTTAAATTGTCACCCAGGCTTCTTTTGTACAAATTCATGATGCCAAAGGAACCCTGATGGCACAGTGGTTAAGTGCTCAGCTATTGATTTAAATGAAATCTGAGGATTCTCACCCACTAGCTGCTCCATGGGGGATAAGGCCTTGGTGACCTGCTCCCGTAAATACCATGGCCTTAGAAGCCCAATGGGCAGGTCAGCTCTGTCCTCTAGGCTCACTAGGCATTGAATTGACTTGATGACACACAACAACAACAACAATAGCAATAGTTATTATCCATGAGGTTCATTACTTAGGAAATGGGGCAGTGGAATCCAGAACATTTAAAGGAACATGGCTCACTGGATGTTTTTGTTTTAAGCAGAAGAGAAAGTTCCCTTGACCAGAGAAAGCAGATTGAACATGAGTAGTTCTAAGATAATATTGACCATAAAATAAATTATTAGAGCTCATGTTGGCCTTAATCAGTGTTCCTCGATGATTCCTAGACTGTAACTTGCTGATAAGAGTGAAAATTTGATGTAAGAGGCAGGTTACAAGCCTAGATTTATGCAGATGGTTGCAGGTGGGTGCATGAATCTGAGGTCTCGATAAGCTTGCAGATCTGAGTGGGAGAGGTTAGAGGAATGGTGTACTGACCACAAGGAAGCACAGTTTATTTATGTAGTTTTGTGAAAGTGGTATCTAGTCAGCATTTCACCAGTTCTTTGAATACTAATTCAGGCCTCTTGTGAGTGCTCTTCACATATGCTGATTCCTCCTTCCTGCTTTCTTTCCTTCCCTTCCCTCAAACATTATGGAATGCCTGTATATGCTAGACATGGTGCCAAAGGGCTGGGATATATGACCCTATCTTTAAAGTGTTTACAATCTAGTTAAGAGGACCAACAAATAAATTAAATTCATTGTTGTAAAACCCCTTAATATGGATGTGAATTCCAAGCTGCAGGAAGACTGTTTGAATTGGTCAGGGAGTACTTAGTACTTTCTCCAGAGGTGATGCTTGACTTGAGTGGCCAGGGACACAAGGGAGCAAGGTCCATTAAGGTAGAGGGCATGGAGTCTCCGGGCAGTAATTGTTAGTTTGGGAATGTGAGAACATAGATTGGCATCACTACCCAGGGAATGGTAGAAGATAAGGCTGTGAATGAATTTTGCTTTTAATCTTTGTGTCTCCCACACCCAGCCAATGCCTAATAATTCATTTAAAAGTTTAAAGGTCAGTGAATGAACTGTTTCCTTTCTTACTGTGAAGGAGTTAAACAATAATTACCCCATCTTTTATTCCCCAGAGTTAAGGTAGCTCAGTCAGCTAATGCAAGTTTGCAGCTGTTCCTTCTCATTTTGGGTCTTCCCACATCAGCAATGAAGTCCCTGAAAGCTTTACTCCATTTGAGGCATTAAAGTCAACTCTGGTTTGAGGCGGTAGCTCTTCCATTCTTATTTCCAGTGTCTTCCAATCTGATAGGCTTATCTTCTGTCGCTATATGTTCCACTGTTATCTGTAAGGTTTTCATTGGTCATTTCGTTTTTCTCTGATATAGATTGCCAGATTCTTCATTGTCTGTCTTAGTCTGGAAGCTTTGCTAAAATCTGCCCACCTTGGGTGACGCCAATGGTATTTGAAATTCTGGTGGCATAATTTACAGCATCACAGCAACGTGCCAGTTACCACAGTCCGACAAACTGTCAGACTAACATAGAGGTTGTTGTTTGAATGATAAATCTCGGCTCTGCTGAAGCAGTGCACAATAACTTTATAGACATTTTGGTGTTACCCCCTGTGACACTGCAGCGTCACCTGATGTGGTCTGTGAATCCATACCTCCCTAGTGACTCTTGGGGCTAACAGGCTTTTCTGGAAGAGGCTAGAGAATCAATATCTGTGGATCATGTTCTTTCTGATATAACTGCTTAATTTCACACTATAGTGTGAAATACAGACACTACATTATATATATATATATGTCTACATATGTAGACATATATAAACATAGACAGTATATTAACAAATAGATATGACTATTTTCTAGAAAACTGTTTTGTTATAAAACTTAGGAAGTGGTAGGCCAATTTGGTCAACAGATCTTAGTTGCTTACCCTTACATTAATCTCTGAATGTCTTGACGACAAGAATTATTATTAATTCTTAAATATCTATTACATAGTGATATCTAATACATGTTGTTGTTAGGTGCTGTCAAATTGGCTCCGACTCATAGCAACCCTATGTATAGCAGGCTGAAACACTGCCCTGTCCAGCCCCAGTCCCTAGTGAAGGATATCATGCTTGGTAATGTAGAGGGTCATTGAAAAAGAAGATGCCCAACAAGATGGATTGATATAGTGACAGCAGCAATGGACTCAAACATAAAAACAATTTGAGGATGGTGTAGCACTGGAGGTGGTGATGGTGTGCTATGCAGTCTAGGGAGCAGAAAACCTCATCTTTCTCTTGCAGAACAACTGGTAGCAGCCTGACTTGTTACCACTAAGGGCTAGGCACTGTTTTATTCTGTTACACAGAGGGTTCACTATGAGTCAGAGCCAATTTGATGCCACCTAACAACAACTACCACAAGATAATAAATTAAGATTGTCTTTTAGATCATACCACAGCTCTCTTCTCCATTAGGAAATATTTATTTGATCCTTTACTCTTAATGGAATATTTATACATGTAGGTAGAAGAAAGAAAGATTTCTCAGCTTTGAGTTCAAAGCCTTTCTCAATTTGGCAACTAACTGCTTTTTCTGCTTAATCTCCTATACTTCTTTCCTCAAACACTTTATGTACCTGGTACATAGTCAAGCAGAAATGTGAAATGTAAACATTAGCAGTTTTTTAGCATTTAACTGATATGATTACTATATACTACTATTGGGCTAGAAAAATTTGTTGAATGGATTTACAACGCACAGTGAAATCCAGCAAAATGAGAGCGGTTTGCCCAACCCTTGAGTTTTGGGGAAATAGCTGTCTCAGAGAGCAGCTCCTATAATAACCAGGATGGGGGTGGCTTTCTTTGTTTTGATATGCATCACTCTAATGGCTAATGGAGTCCTGGTGTGTGGTACTTTGGGCTAATGAGTCAGATTGCAAGGTTGTTTGAACTGCAAGACTGGTGGTTCAAGCTCACCAGCTGCTCCTTGGAAATCCTATACAGGGTCGCTATGGGTCAGAATTAACTTGAAGGCACTTAACAACAACAACAATGGCTAATGAGGAATCCTGGTTTGGCGCTGTGGGCTAATGGCTTCAGATTGCAAAATCGGTTGAACTGCAAGGTCGATAGTTTAAGCTCACCAGCTGCTCCTTGGAAACCCTATATAGGGTCGCTATGGGTCGGAATTGACTTGACAGCACTTAACAATAGCAACAACAACAAATGGCTAATGATCACAAGTATTTCTTCATATGTTTGTTGGCCACCTGAATGTTTTCTGTAGTGAAGTGTCCATGTACTCTGCCCATTTTTAAAAATTGGATTGCCTTTTTGTTTAGGTGTTGACGTGGTTTTTAAATTTTAGACAGTAGTCCTTTATCTGATACGTCAATGCCAAAAATTTTCCCCCGTCTTTGGGTTTTTTGTTTTGCTTTTTTAGTCTTTTGATGAAATCTTTTGATGTACCTAAGTGTCTTGTTTTTTGGAAGGCCCCAGTCATCTATTTTGTCTTCTTTTTGTATGTTGTAAGTTATGTTTAATAAGGTATTTATACCATGTATCAGAGGCCTTTGTCCCTATTATTCATTGATGATCTTTATAGTTCCAAGTTTCATATTTAGTTTTTCAATCCATTTTGAGGTCATTTTTGTATACAGTATGAGATATGGGTCTTGTTTCATTATTCTGCAAATGGATTTCCAGTTTTGTTAGCACCATTTTTTAAAGAGACTATCTCTTTCCCATTTAATGTGTTTTGGTCCTTTGTCGAAGATCAACTGATGGATTTACTTCTGGATTTTCAATTCTGTTCCACTGCTCTATGTGCCTTTCATTGCACCAGTACCAGGCTATTTTGACTACTGTGGCTTTATAGTAGGTTTTGAGGCTGTGATCTTTCATATTCACTATCCAACTTTCGTATGCATATGATGTTACTGAAAATACCATGGTATGGGTCAGGTGCACCTTAGTCTTCAAGCTGACATCTTTGTTCTTCAACACTTTAAAGAGGTCTTGTGCAGCAGATTTGCCCAATGCAATATGTTGCTTGATTTCTTGAACAAATAGATCTGTTTAGGAAGAAGTACAGCCAGAGTGCTCCTTGGAAGCCAGAATGGCCAAACTTTGTCTCTCAATTTTGGACATATTATCAGGAAGAATCAGTCACTGGAGAAGGATATCATGTTTGGTAAAGTGGAGGGTCCGATAAAAAGAGGAAGACCCCCAAGGAGATAGAGTGTCGGCAGTGATGGGATCAAGTGTAGCAATGATTGTGAGATTGGCGCAGGACTGGGCAGTGTTTGTTCTGTTGTGTGTAGGGTCCCTATGAGTTTGTACTGACTCGATGGCACCTAACAACAACAACAACGATCTGAGGAGGTGCTTTGTAGTATTTTGATGTTTTAAAATTTATTGAGGTTGACTTTTGGCCTAGCATGTGGCCTATTCTGGATAATGTTTCGTGTATACTGGAAAAGAATGTATATTGTGTTGTTATTGGGTTATGTGCTCTGTATTTGTCTGTGAGGTCAAGCTGGTTGTGTTTAGTTCTGCAGTGTTTTTGTTGTGTTTATTTCGAGTTGTGCTGTCCTTAATCAAAAGTAGTGTATTAAAATATATTACTATTATCCTACTATTAAAGCTTAATTTATGCATTTTGAGGTTTTTCATTGGAATCATAGATGTTTATTATGATTATGTACTCTTGTTCAATTGACCCTTTAATCATCCTATAATGTCCTTCTTTGTCTCATATGCTGTTTTTGCATTCAAGTCTATTTTATCCGAGGTTAATATTGCTACTTCTGCTTGTTTTTGATTTTCCGTTAGCTTAATATATTTTTTGATCCTTCGGTTTTTAGTCTATTTTTGGCTTTGTGTGTAAAGTATATCTCTTGTAGACAGTATACTAAAGATGTCTGTTTTCTTATCCATCCTGTTACTTGCTGTGTCCAGACTGGTGCATTTAGTTTATTGACATTCATTTTAATTATTGATAGATATAAATTGATTGCTCTAATTTTGCTATGTGCTTTTTGTGGTGTTACTTGTTGTTTCTTTGTTCCACATAAATTTCTGCACTGAATTAATTTTGTTTGTGGGTATACCTTTCATTTTCTTCACAGCTGTTGTTTTAGTGTTTACTACATCTTTCTGATTTTTGTTTTATTTTGATGTGAACGTGTATGTCTTTGTGGTTTCCCTGTAATTTATTAATTTTTTTGACCCACTTTAAAGAGTCTTTATCACAAAATCTGCTTGACTTCCTTGCCATTTGGAGGTTTGGTAAACTCTTGTTCCCTATTGTCAGTCTTGTGGGTTTGTTTTAGTTTGAATACTTCTACATCTGGATTGAGTTGTGGGTGACTTTTTATGTATGTTAATCTTGCGTTATTTTCTGCCTTTGTTGGCTCTTAGTCTAAAGAATACCCATTAGCATTTTTTGTAAAGTTGGTCTGATTATTCCAAGTATGTTTAATTTTTGTTTTTCTGAAAATGTTCTAATTTACTATCATATATTTGAGGATAGCTTTTCTGGGTTTATGATTCTTGGTTGGCAGAGTTTTTCCATTTGAGTTTTGTATATGTCATTCCCTTTGCCTTGCCTGCATGATTTCTGCTGAGAAAGCAGAGCTTAGTCTTATTGGTTATCGTTTGTTAGGCAACTTTTCATTTTTCCAAGCTGCTCTCAGGATTCTTTCCTTGTCTCTGAGTTTGGAAACTTTGGTATGTTTTAGTGATTTTCTGTTGGTATCTATCCTGTTTGGGGTTCGTTCAGCTTCTTGAATGATTATCTTCTTATCTTTCATGATATGAGAAAAGTTTTCTTCCAGCAACTCTTTGACAGTTGTAGCCATTCTTACTGTCTCTTTCTGGTCTGGAATTCCATTTACCTGCAAGTTATTCCTCTTCATGGTCTCCCACATAAATCTCAGGCTTTCTTCCAAGTTTTCATTCTTTTTCTGATTGTTCTAGCATACTGTATTTTGAGATTTATCTCCAATGTTACTAATTTGGACTTTTATTGATTCTACTCCTTTTCCCTTTCAGTGCATTGACCATTTCTGAAATCTTAGTTTTTTTAAAGTTTTTATTGTGAGTTATGTGGGTTTACATGGGAGAATATCGGTTTTATATTCATCCTATTCATTGCATTTTGTTTCATTGCAATAATTACAATCCCCTCCATACATCATCAACAACCAAAGGGTACAGCCCATAAGCCTGCCCCTGGCTGTCAGAACACAGCCCCTCT
>NW_006408873.1:194012-197352 GCF_000296735.1 Chrysochloris asiatica | reverse complement strand
TCTCATTGCTTTCCTTGATGTTTCTGTCAATCTGTTGAAAGTACCTAAATACTGTTCTTTAAAATTCTTTCTCATTTATTTTCTCTCAAATTAGTTTCATTGCAATTTCTTCCTTAGAAACATTTTCTGTCTGAATCTTGGTCATTTTTTTGAGCCACTCTCTCTTGTTTCTTTGTGTGAGCTAAAATTGTCTGTTATCTCTGAGACAATGTGGTGTCATTGTATTTAATTGATGATTGTTTGTTGTTGTGTTCTTAGGCTCTCAATAGCTGTCTCCTGGTTGGTGTGATGTGAGAATGGAAGCATATGCACTGTTTTCCATTCATCATTTGTGCAACTCAGTTTAGGGTGGGTTTGTCTGTTGTTGGCGGATGTCTATCATTGATCATGTGGTATAGGAGTTGTGTTGGCTCTTGTCCAGTGGGTGGAGCTGCAGAGGGTACAGTTGTGATTGATCTGTAAATGGATGGTTGGGACAAGAATATCAAGCATACACAGTAAACCAAAAAAGAGTCAGCAGTGAAAACAGAGTATAATAAAGGAGAAAAAAGAAACAAAAAAGTTCAGCAACAAGAAAAAAAGGATATAATAACTGAAAAGAGAATAGGAGGACAGGAAAATAGACCTGTACAATAGAAAAATAAGAGTGAAATAAGAAAATCAAAAAACACAAAAACAAAACAAAACAAAAAAAGCAGTGGAAAGATTAAAAGTAAAAGAAAATAGAGCAGTAAAGAAAAATTAAGAAGAAAAACAGGAAAAGAGGTTGGAACTGAGAAAGGGAAGACAAGAAGAAACAAAAGCGAAGATAGAAAGGATATAAATCAAGGGAAGGGAAAGAGGAAGTTGGAGAAGAAAGGATAAAGAAACAAAAACAGTGAATTCACAAAAGGAAAAATAAACAAGCAAAAAAGAAGAGCAGTTGTTGGACCCAGAAAGGAGAAAACTTTGAGGGGCTTCTGCCAGCCAAGGAATGTTTCCAGCCCTACGTGGAGTTCCTATAAGTCTAGGTGTGTCAGTGTTCAGGGGACTTAACCTGGAAGTAGTTTGTGGAGACCCTTTAGGTTGCCAGTTTTAGTGTCTGTCAGAACCCAAGGGCAACAGAAAGTAGGGTGGCTGATTATGAAGGTTCTGTGGGCTTTGGAGATCTGGAGCAGAGATTGCCTGAATCCAGGTGCCAGGATGGTACAGCGGGCACCTACCTCACACTGACTCAAGCTAGGTGGCTCCAAATTCCTGGAGAGCAGGATCTGTGCTGGTGAGGGTGGGGCCAGCTAAACCTCTGTCATCTAGGGGAGTGTGGGGAATAAAATGGAAATCCACATTTTCAGTCACCAGGGTTGTGAATCTGCAATCAGATTGCCATCTGACTATCTCTCCAAAGCTGCCCAAACAATTCAAGATGGCCATGCCACATCTGGCTGGCATCATTCAGTCTCCTTCTTTTACTCCCTGTGCCCAGTTTCTCCTCCCAGGAGGTATTTTAATCTTTTGTTTGAAGATCAGGGTTCCAGAATTGTCCTGTATGTCTGTTTCAGTGGTTCTCCCATATCTTTGTTGTTGAGGGTTTTTGTAGCATGTCTGCCTAGTCTGCCATCTTGCTGGAAGTCTGCTTTTCTTTTTGTTCAGTTGAAGTTTTCTATAGATTTTAGAGATTGGATCTTGTCAGGTAAGTCATTTCCAAAGATTTTTTCACAGTCTGTATGTTGTCTTTTTATTCCTTGAATAAAATTGAGTAGCATAAGAACACCTGATGGCATAGTGGGTTAAGCATTGGCCTGCTAATTGAAAGGTCAGTGGTTCAAATCCACCAGCTCCTTGGAAGAAGGATGATGTAGTGTTCTTCCATAAAGGTATACAGCCCTGGAAACTCTATGAAGCAGTGCTGGTCCATTCTTAGGACATTGTAGGTTAAGTACTAGATTGCTAACTGCAAGGTCAGCAGTTCAAACCTACCATCACTCCTTGGAAACTGTATACAAAGGCTCTATGAGTCAAAATAAGGGGCTCAGGTATCATAGTGGTTACAAGTCGGGCTGTCAACTGCAAGGGCAGCAGTTTGAAATTACCAGCGGTTCTGCGGGAGAAAGATGAGGCATTCTGCTCCCGTAAAGATTTACAGCCTCGGAAACCCTGTACAGGTCACTATGAGTCGGAACCGACTGTACTTAATGGAGTCAAAATGGACTTGCTAGCACTTAACAACAATGTGTCTCTATGAGTCAGAATTGACTTGATGACAGTGAGTTTGGCTTATTGTTTGATGAGTACAACTTTTTCATTTTGATGAGGACCCATTTATTGATGTATTTTGTCTTCTTCTATTGGCATTTTTATGTCTTTCATCTTAGTTTTACAATAGATTAGGTCCCATAGTGTTCCCCATAAGTTTTCTTCCAGGGATTTTATGGTTTTGGGTTTAGCATTTAGTTCTTTGATCCATTTTGAGTTCGTTTTTTGAGAATGGTTTGAGATATTTAGTTTGCCAGCACCATTTATTAAAGCGATATTTCTGACCTCCCTGAATGGACTTTATGCTTTGTTGAATACCAGTTGCCCATAGGTGGCTTGTTTTAATTTTGAGTTCCCACTTGTGCTTCACTGGTCTATGTGTCTTTTGTTGAACCAATACCAGGCTGATTTGGTTACAGTGACTGTCTAGTTGTTTTGATATCTGAGAGTGTGAGACCTCCTGCTTTATTATTTTTCTTCAATATTGCTTTGACTCTTCAGGGTCCAGTTACTTTACTGATCTCAATTTCTTCTGTGTACAAATGTGCAATTTGTAGTAGATGATTGATTTTGAAGGGACTTTATAGTTTTAGAATTCCATGATTATGTTGTTGTTGCTGTTGAGTTGGTTTCAACTCATAGCAGTCCATTGTAAAACAGAATGATGCAGGATCCTATACCGTTCTCACAATTGTTGTTACGCTCGAGCCCATATCTACCGCCACTGTGTGAATCCATTTCTCTGGCGGGGGGTGGGGGGTTCCTCTGTTTTGCTGACTCTCGACTTTAGCAAGCATGATGTACATCCAGGGACTGGTCCCTTCTAATACCGTGCCTGAAGAATGAGAGACAAAATCTCATTATCCTGGCCGCTAAGGACCTTTCAGTTGTACTTCTTCCAAGACAGATTGGTGTGTTCTTTTAGCAGTCCATAGAACTTTCAATATTCTCATCCAACACCATAATTAAAATACATTGATTCTTCTATGGGCTTCTTTATTCAATGTCTGACTTTCACATGCAGATAAGGTGACTAAAAATACCATGGCTTCGGTCAGGCACACCTTATTCCACAAATTGATATCTTTGCTATTTGACGCTTTCAAGT
>NW_006408873.1:188510-192884 GCF_000296735.1 Chrysochloris asiatica | reverse complement strand
ACAACAACAACAACAATGCCTTTAGTGCAGTTTGGACTTCTTCCTTCAGGAGCATGGTTTCTTGCTCATATGCTGCTTGTTGAAATGGTTGAACATTGACCATTTCTTTTTTGGTACAGTGACTCTTTGTATCCCTTCTATCTTCTTTTGATGCTTTCTTCATAATTCAATATTTTGCCTACCGAATCCTTCCTGTTATGCTAGGACTAACACGTTTTAAAATAAAGCAAGTATTGCCCACTAGAGGGAGCTCCATCCTCTTTCTCCCTCTCTTTTTTTTCATGCTTTCAACGTTCTGTTTAGCAATGTATTTTTCATGTTTCTGTGTGCCATGGAGTCAGTTCCGATTCCTGGCAACTCCGTATGGCAGAGGAGAACTTCCCTATAGGGCTTCCTCAGATTTAACCCTTAGGAGAGTGGAGCAGCTGGGAGCTTCAAACTGCAGATAGTACCCTTACATCATCAGGACTTCACATGTCTTTCCTGCAAGAGTCTAAAAACAGTATCTGAAGAATTTAAATAAGAATAACAAATTAATATCTGTTTGCCAAAGGTTTTATTTTCCTCTTATGAGAGGTTATCTATGTCTTGATTTTTGCATTAATCATTCCCCTGTCTCTCTTAGTTGTTTGATCACTTATGTAGGTTTTGAAATGTTTTCTGTTTTGAACTTTATATAAATGATAATCAGAGTATGTATTCTCTGATTATTCATGATTTTTGAGATTCATTCCTGTTGATGTATGTAACTATACTTCATTTTGTGCTCATAGTTATATTCTAGTGTATCAGTGGACTACATTCTACTATCTATAGTCTTGTTAGAAGACATTACGGTTGCTCCCAATGTCTTGCTATTATAGGCGATGCTGCTGTGGACATTTATGTACCGCTCTCCTTTTTCACACATACAAGGTTTTTGTTTTTGTTTTCTTTAAGGATACTCAGAATGACTTAGGAGCTGAATTTGTTTAGAGGATATGTACATGTTTGAATTTGTTAGGTAAAGCCAAACTTTTCCAATTCTCATTTTTATCCAGCAGTAGAAATATTTGATATTGACTGGCTTTCAGTTTTGTCAGTGATGTGGTGTAGGTGAACTACTACATGTGTTTCATTTTCATGTTACTTTGCATTTCCTGATTACTGATGGGATTGAGTACCTTTTTATATGTTTATTCATCATTTCTGATTCTACTTCTGGAACTGCCTTACTTATATCTGTCCCACCCCCTTCTTATACTTCATTTACTGATTACTGATGGGATTGAGAATCTTTTTATATGTTTATTCATCATTTCTGATTCTACTTCTCGAAATGCCTTGCTTATTATCTGCTCCACTCCCTTTTCATACTTTATTTGTGGTGATTTGGTGAGAAAAAGTTCCTAATTTTAATATGAGTATATCAATATTATTCTTTATGCTAGATGGTTTTGATAATCATGCTTAAAGAGAGTTTCTTTATTACAAGGTTAGAGAGATATTTTCTTATTTTATACTTTAAGTTTTATGGTTTTTACCCATTTTATATAGAATGTATATCAAGAGCCCTGGTGTAGTGTCATAGGATAAGCACTGGACTGCTAGCCACTAGGTTGGCGTTCAAACCCATCAGTGACTCCTTGGAAATCCTATACAGGGTCCCTATGAGTCAGAACCTATTAACTGATGCTTAAATTAAGCATTAGGATCCCTGGTAGTGTAGTGGATTACAAACTGGGCTGATAACCGCAAGGTCAGTAGTTTGAATCTACCACTTGCTCTGTGGGGGAAAATGAGGCTTTCCGCTCCTCATTTGTTTTTGCTGTTAGGTGCTGTTGAGTTGGTACTGACTCATAGTGACCTTATGCACATCAGAGTGAAACCAACCTCACAATCATTGCTACACCTGAGCCCTTTCCTGATGCCACAGTGCCAATCCATCTCATTGGGGGTCTGCCTCTGTTTCTGCTGACCCTCAACTTTACCAAGCATGATGGCCTTCTCCGAGGACTGACACATCCTGACAACATGTCTGAAGTATGAAAGATGAAGTCTGGCCATTCCTGGTTTCTAAGGAGCATTCTGGTTGTGCTTCATCCAACCGAGGTCTGTTTGTTCTTCTGGCAGTCCATGATACTCCTAATATTCTCCTCTAACACAATAACTCAAATGTATCATTTCTTCTACGGTCTTCCTTATTCATTGTCCAACTTTCACATGCATACGAGGCCACTGAAAATACCATGGCATGGGTCAGATGCACCTTAGTCCCCAAACTGACATCTTAGTTCGTCAACACTTTAAAAGGTCTTATGCAGCAAATTTCCCTAATGCAGTATGTCATTTGATTTCTTGACTTCTGCTTCCATGAGTGTAGGTGGCTGATCTGAGCAAAAGGAAGTTTTAGACATGTTAAATCTTTTCCTCATTTATCTTGATGTTATTTATGGGTCCAGTGGTGAGTATTTTTGTTTTCTTTGCATTGAGTTGCAACCCAGAACACAGTCTGTGCTCTTTGATCTTCGTCAGTAAGTCTTTTAACTCCTCTTCACTTGCAGCAAGCAAGGTTGTATCATCTGCATATCATAGGCTGTTAATGAGTCTTCCTCAAATGCTGATGCCACGTTTTTCTTTATATAATCCAGCTTCTCGGATAATTTGCTCAGCATACAGATTGAATAAGTATGGTGAAAGGATACAACCCTGGCACACACCTTTCTTAATTTTAAACCATTGTTGAACCCTTGTTCTGTTTAAACAACTGTCTCTTGATCTGTGTACAAGTTCCTCATGAGCACAATTAAGTGTTCCAGAATACTCATTCTCCACAATGTTGTCCATAGTTTATCATGATCCACACAATTGGAAGTCTTTGCGCAGTCAATAAAGTAGAGGTAAAATTTTTTTCTGGTATTTTCTGCTTTCAGTCAAGATCCATCTGATGTCAGCAATGATATCCCTCGTTCTACACCCTATTCTGAATATGGCTTGAACTTTTGGCAGTTCTCTGTCAATGTATGTTTGCCGTCATTTTTATATTATCTTTAGCAAAATAATACTTGCATGCGATATTAATGATATTTTCTGGTGATTTCCACATTCTTTTGGGTCACCTGTCTTTGGAATGGGCACAAATATGTATCTTTTTTAGTCAGTTGGCCAGGTATTTGTCTTCCATATTTCTTGGCAGAGATAAGTGAGTGCCTCCAGTGCTGCATCAGTTGAAAGATTTCAATTTGTTTTCTATCATTTCCCAGTGTCTTGTTCTTTGCCAATGACTTAAATGCATCTTGGACTTCTTCCTTCAGGATCATTGGTTCTGGATCATATTCTACCTCTTGAAATGGTTAAACATTGGCCATTTCCTTTTGGTATAGTAACTCTGTGTATTCCTTCCATCTTCTCTTGATGCTTTCTGCATCATTCAGTAATTTGCCCAGAGAATCCTTCAATAATGAAAGTTGAGGTTTGAATTTTTTCTTCAGTTCCCCCAGCTTGAGAAATGCTGAGCATGTTCTCGTTTGGTTTTCTGATTCCAGGTCTTTGCACGATTTGTTAGAGACTTTGTCTTCTCCAGCTGACCTTTGAAATTTTTTATTCAGGGCTTGTATCTCCTCATTTCTTCCATTTGCTTTAACATCTCTATGCTGGAGAGCAAGTTTCATAGTCTTTTCTGACATCCATTTTGGTCTTTTCTTTCTTTGTTGTCTTTTTAATGACCTTTTGCTTTCTTCCTGTATGATATGTCTTGATGTTACCATGGGTGACACTGTTACTGAACTTGATGCTACTACATAACATCAGTCTTTTTCTAGCTTCTGCTAACAGCGTCTCACTGTTCTTCTAGCCCCCACTAGCAAGTGTGCGCAAGGCCCTCCAGGCCTCCAAAAGATTTCTGATATGATGTAAATGCACCAGTTCCTGGCTTTGGTTGTCTATTGCTGTGCAACCAAACTATGCCCAACAGCCAATACACATTTTATACAGTTTGGGAGCTGGAGAATCCACTTCCGTATATAACGTCTTCAGTTACAAGTCTGCAGCTTGAAGTCTCCTTGCTCTCTCTTTCATTCCATCCGTTTTCTGATCTTTTGGTACCTCTTCCTGCTGCTCAGGCTTTGGACAGCATGGTGGTCTCAGAGTAGTGGTATTTTGTACATAATGGCTGGTATCCAAGAAGGAGTTTCTCAAGAATGAGAGATTCGAGTGCAAGAGTCCCAAGAGGCAGGAAGAGGAAACTGCCAGGCTAGTTAAGGACTATAATCAGAACCGGCACACTCTTACTTCTGCCACTTTTTGTTTATTAGCGTAATTAAAGAACTGAACCAGATTCAAAAGGGTAGAGATATGTATTACACCTCTTGATAGGGTATTGCTTGTGCTGTATAG
>NW_006408873.1:180086-188385 GCF_000296735.1 Chrysochloris asiatica | reverse complement strand
TGACTCTTACCAGTCCTGCTTAGTCTTTCCAAGGCTGTAAATCTTTATGGGAGCAGAAAGCCTCTTCTTTCTCCCACAGAATGACTGATAGTTTTGAACTGCTGACCTTGAGGTTAGCATGCTGACTTGTAACCACTCACTACCCAGAACTCCATTGCGGAAGAGCATGTGGAGGTGGGGAAGTATGCTTTAGAGGACTTTGGACATGCAGTTGGCCACAGGAATGCAATTTTATTTTCTCATGGACGATGAATTGAGCCAGTACTGTTTATTGAATAGTCTTTACTTTCCCCTTGATCTGTGATACCTGCTCTTCCATGAATCGATTTCTAAATATGTATTTGTGTTTGTTTTGGGTTCTCTTTGTCTAGGGAATGCCAACGGGGAGAGATTTTGCAGGGGACACTTGACAGTGTCTGGAGACATTTTTGGTGATCACAGAGAAAGTAGAAGGTGCTACTAGCATCTAATATGTAAAGGCTTAGGCTACTGCTAAACATCTTACAATCAGCAGCCCCTCAGAACAGAATTATTCAGCTCAGAATGTTAATAGTTCTGATGTTGCCAAACCCTGGTATATGCCGCTAGTGGCATGGTATCTTATTTTGTCTTGAAATATGGTAAAGCAAATCATGTCACTTAATTTTTCCTCTTTAAGAGTATCCTGATTACTTTTGGTTCTTTGTATTTCCATATAAATTTTATAATCAGGTTTTCACATTTCATTAAAAAAAACTATATTTTGATTGGAATTTCACTGAAATTATCTATCTTTAGCAAGAAATTGACACTTTATGATATTAAGTTTTATTTGCTCATATGATATGTACCTTTTTCAAATTAATTTTTCAGTGTTTTTCAATACAATTTTATATATTTATTATTAAAGAGCTTGTAAATATTTTTTGTAAAATGGTTTGCATCATCAAAATTTTAATACATTGTTTTCCTCTTTAAGACCTTAATTTTGTTCAGTGAAAAATGTGGACTTTTAACTCCTAACAGACTTTCTAGCCCAAGATTGCTTGATTAAAGGGTGAAAACGAAAATGATCACTTTCACTACAGAAAGTAATAATAGCCCACTAGAGGGAGCTCTTCTGTAGCGGATGTCAGGCAAGGTTGCCAGTCTCAAGTTGCTGTTATTTTCACTAGACACCATACCTGGTATCGAGGGCCACAGATGTTATTCACCGCAAGGAGCTCATCTTAGCATGGAGAAAAGCAACTTTCTGGCATCTCTTCAGTCACAGTTCTCCTCAGAAGGAATTCTGCTTTGGTCTTTGGAAGATGTTACTTGATTCTGTATGTGGGAACACAGGAAACACATGTTTGTAGCCAGTAGGAAATTTATAGATCACCCAATTTAATTTCTTCATTAGATAAATGAATAAAATTGTGACTTAGAAAACAAAGCCTCTTATGTTTCAAAGGATACACAGACAGTTCATAAGAAACCACAATTGTAACCCAGATCCCCAAATCAGGGAGTGACCATTGGGTATTTGTGGTGGGGTCAGGTTAGGAGTTGTTTAATTTTTGAATGGACTGGGGAGGTGGTCTTCAAATTCTCTGGAATGATATGCACTATTGTGTACATTTGTGTGTGAGTATGTGTTTCTGTTTGTGCATACATGCTGGGCTTTCTTAGGACTTTTATTCTTCTGATTATTGATTTCTAAGAAATAGGATAGGACTTGCGTAGGCCACCCTTTGTTTACAAAGTAGTATACCTTTGACTTGGCTTAAAAGATTTGTTTAGTATGTATTTGGGAATGTACTGGGAAAACCTGCCTTGGTAACTTGCTTTTAGCTTATCTTGAGTTGATTTAATAATTTCCAGGTCTCTTTCATTTTTCTTACCAATCTGCACAATTGGTATGAGGGCCATGTTTGACATCCTCCCATTTCACAAGTAGAAAGGAGGAAAATCTCCAGCCCAAGGCCTATAACCATAAGGTAAAGGTGAGACATGCCTCCACCTGCCAACGGTCTTCACCCTATTCCCACACCAACCACCCCTCCTACGGCACTCTAGTCTCTACTGTGCTCTAGAACCTACTGCAGTGGCTATATAGCCCTACCAAGAATGTTCCGATTATGGTGTTTATTAGGGAAGCTAATAGGACAGAATTCAGGATCGGAAACAACTCAGCCTATAGGGTTCTCTGGTCAGGAGTGCCTGCCTCTTTGTTCTCAGCCTCTCAGCCAGTGGCTCCTTGGCCTCTGCCCTGCTCAGACAGCTGTTAAATGCTGTTTTAGTGCTGTTGATAAATGCCCAAAGGGCACTCTCAGCTTTACTTGTTTTGTGGACAAGGAAATGCTGCCTCGGCTCTGCCAAGTGTCTGCACCACTGCTTATCTGCACTGCGATCTCAGCGCCACTCATGGCTCTTGTTTCTTGATGGTCATCAGAGCCCCTGTTGCTGCTTCAGAGATGGCTCACTTTAAGCCTAGCAGAATGGCAAAACCAACCAATCCCTGCCCTGTGTTAGAGTGTTGTACATCCTATTGGCACAGTGGCAGCAGCAGTGGGCTCAAACGTAACAATTGTGAGGATGGTGTAGGACCAGGTAGTGTTTCAGTTGGTTGTGCAGAAAGTCACAGTGACTTGGAATCGATGGTACCTAGCTACAAGGAGCCCAGGTGGCACAGTGGGTTAAGTGTTAAGCTACTAATTGCTAAATTCACACCCACTGGTCATCTGCTTCCCTAAAGATATACTGTCTCAGAAACCCAACAAGCAGTTCTCTTCCTCCTATGGGGTCTCTGTGAATTGGAATTGACTCGAAGGCAATGATAATAGTGATGGTAGACACATTAGTTCAAAGAGTGATGCTATCTAGACAGATATATCCCTAGGAGCGAGGGAGTGTAGAAAGGCCAAATAGGAAGAATTTTCTAACTCCTTACAAGATGGGTTTCTAGACTGAAGTTTAATTCTCATATGAGACATTGGATATTCAGGGAAAGTAAGATTAATCTCTATTGGAAATACTGATAAAAGTGAATGTTAGCCCACACGATTTTTGTGCTAATGTATTCTTTCTCAGCAAGTATTACTGAAGATTTTTCTATCAATAATTTCTAAATGCATATGTGTATTTACCGTCTGTAAATTTTGATTTGAGTTTTGAGGCAGTGAGGACTTTGAGCTTCATGAGAGAAATGGCCTACTAACATCCCATTAAGAACATCTGTAATGGTAATATCAAATAATAAGAAAACAAGCTTTATTTATGATTAAACTATGCCGCATATTTGATTCCTGCTTTTCTCCATAAATGTTATTTAATGGGCACAATGACTAAACCCTGGTGTGGCGTGGTGCTGTAGGATAAGCACTGGACTTCTAACTGCAAGGTTGGTGGTACATACCCACCAGCCACTCCTCAGAAACCCGATACAGGCTCACTATAAGTTGGAATGGACTCAATGACACTTAACAGAGACAAACAACAATAATATTTAATATTTAAAATTGAACATTTAAAGAAAACTATATGTTATTGTTGGGTATGGTTAATCATGTGTAATGATTTTGTTATGTGAGAGTCATATTATCTGAGGTTTAGAATTACTATATAAAATCTCAAAGATACAAGAAGCAGAACTATTATCAAAATACCTTTGTCTCCCACTGACTGTAATAATAGAAAATTTCTTCTTGATTTTAGATTTCCTCCTTCCTCACCCCTGAAACCATACCCAAAGAAGCCAACATACCAAAAGAATGTTATTAAATTTCCAGAGTGGAATGATCTCCCAGCAGGCACTTCACAAGAGAACATCCCAGTAAGGCCAATTGTTATGGTAAGTGCCAGAAGACCTACAGGCTGGCAGCTGGATGAGGTGATGTGGAAATCACCAGACTTGGCCCACTTTTCCCTCTGTATTAGTTTCCTCTACCACAAACTAAGTGGCTCAAGAAACAGACTTGTATTTTCTCACAGTGCAGGAGAATCTCTCCTAGTTTCTGGGATGGGCAGGGGTCCTTGGATTGTGCTGTGCAGTTTCACGCTAATCTTTGCCTACATGTCCACATGGCCATTCGCCTATGTGTTTCATTCTGTGTCCCTTCCCTTTTTATATGGATACCAGGCATTACATTAGGATTATCTGTTATGAATTGAATATTTCCCAAAAATATGTGTTGCCCTGGTAACACAGTGGTTACGTATTGGGCTGTTAACTTTAACATCAGCAGTTCAAATCTACCAGCTGTTCTGTGGGAGAATGATAAGGCTTTCTGCTCATGTAAAGATTTGTTGCCTTGGAAACCCTATACAGGGTCGCTATGAATCGGAACAGACTCAGTGGCACACTACCACTACCGCCATACCTGTGGTTGGAGTCATGGTGTGGCACTATAGGATAAGCACTGGACTGCAAGGTCAGCAGTTCAAACCCGCCAGCCACTGTTGGCAGCCCTGTAGGTGGCTGTGAGTTGGAATTGACTAGACGATGACAGTAACAACAAAATACCTGTAGGTAAGTGCTTGGCTGTTTACTGAAAGATTGGGAGTTTCAACCTACCGGCTGCTCTGTGGAAGAAGACTTGAGGTTTTCCTTCCCTAAAGATTGTTGTTGTTAATTTCCCATGAGTCAGTTCTGACTCATAGTTACCCCCTCTAGGGTTTGTAAAAAGCAACTGGTGGGTTTGACCCACCCACCTTGTGGTTAGCAGTCCAGTGCTTATACTGCTGTGCCACACCAGGATTGCTGTTGTTGTGGCTGTTAAATGCCATTGAGTGGGTTCTGACTCATAGTGACCCTGTATGGGGTTTCTGAGAAGCTGCTGGTGAGTTTGAACCACCAATCATGCGGTCCAGTTCAACCTTGAGATCTAGTGCTTATCCTACAGTGCCACCGCCTTATAAACCCCATGTGGCAGTTCTACTCTGTTTTATAGGGTCACCAAGGGTTCAGCTTGACTTATTACGATTTGAATTTTTTATACCTGTGCATGGATTCCCATTGGGGAATAGGTTTTTTTTCTTTGTGATGTTAATGTGCCATATCAATGTAAGGTATGTTCTCAGCCAATCACTTTTGAGATATCAAAAGAGCAGATTAGATAGAGAAGCGAGAAAGTGCAGATGAGGGAAGATACATACATGCCATTCCCCATGAAGAACACCAAGAAACCCAGAAACAGGTTGAAAAGAGACAAGGACCTTCCCTAGAGCTGACTCAGAGAGAAAACCTTCTCCTCAAGTCAGCCCTCTAAACAGGGACTTCTGGCCTCCTAACGGTGACACTCAACTTCTGTTTGTTCAAGGGGTTTTATAGCCACACTAAGAAACGAAGCCACTGTCCCAGTCCTAATCCTATATGATTTCATCTTAACCTGATTACATATGCAAAGATCTTATTTCTAAATAAGGTCACATTCACAGGTACTAGGGATTAGGACTTCAACATACCTTTTTGTGGAACAGAGTTCAACCCACAGCACCATCAATGCCTTATGTACTAAAAATGGTCTTTAAAATGTTATATCACATAGCTGAATGACAGTAACAAGGAAAAGGAAGAAAAGAAGGGACCTGTAATATTAGAGAGAATTGCTACTAGTAACATTTTTGGAATAGATCTTTTTTTCCATGTATGTTTTTACCATTAAAATGAGATCATTATGAATGTTTTGTAGCCCATATTTCTTATTTAGAACAGTGGGTTATGCTTATTTTTTTCTGTTATTAAAAATTTGACATCATTTCTCAATATTTCAGTGTCTCTTATGAAAGTAATGTATTTTATTTATCGAGTTCTTTATAGTTACATATTTACAGTGTTTCCACTTTTTTGGTATTGTAAACAGGGTAGTTGGTGACATCTTTACAGATAAATATTTGGATATATACATAAATATTTCTTTAGGAAAAAATTTAGAAGTGAGTTTTCTGGGCAACTATAACAACTTAACTTAGATATAAGATATAAACCCTTGACTTAATTTAGACACTAAAAAAAAATATATCAGAAATCCATGTGGTCTTGAATTTCAATTAATACGTTAGAAATTCTGAGAAGAAAAGAACAACAAAAAAGAAAACACCACCAAAAACCACTTTTCATATTCTTTTAGTTCCAAATTTGTAATTTTTTTTTATAATGCTACCTGGTGGTGTAGTGGTTACGAATTGGGCTGCGAACCTTAAGGTCAGCGGTTCGAAACTACCAGCCGCTCCGCGGGAGAAAGATGAGGCTTTCTACTCCCGTAAAGATTTACACCCTCGGAAACCCTATACAGGGTCGCTATGGGTCGGAACCGACTCGATGGCACATAACAACAACAACAACAAACCTTTGTAAAACATATTATAGAAACTCTTTTGCAAATGATGTCTTATATGTTTTACCTTTAAAAGTTCAACATTCTTTTCTGAGATTACCAAAGGGATGTGTTATGAATCACATCAAGCAGCCTGCATGTGAGAAATGAGGTAGTGGGATTGTGGAGGTGGTAGAGCTGTGCCACTTTGGGCAATTTATTTATTCTCTCTAAATTTTCATTTTTCTCTCCATGGGTAGGGATTAATGAAAAGAGCTCTTTCTCTAGTTTATACTTTCTTTTCTTCTCTTTGGCATCTCTGGGCCCTCCTTGTGGAACTCTTGTTTTTCCAACTCTCCATAGGTGCTGAAGATCAAGGGTCATTATCCAATATTATATGTTTTTAATCATTGCTTTTTAAAAATCATAGACTCATGAATGTAATACACTATAATTGAAAATTCTTTCAATTTTATTGTAAAACATCGTTCAATTTGGACATTACAAGGAATTGGATAGGTATTTTTCTGCTTAATTTTGGATTAATAGAGTTGTGTTTCACTTGTACTTCATTGATTAATCCAAGTCCCACAGGAAAAAAATACCTAGTTAGTATCATACATATTGCCAGAGCTTTTGGATAAGTTTTGAATATTCGCTTACACTATGACCTCATCTTTGAGAGCCTTCTTTTCCTCCTTTGAGGAGAGCAATGATGGTTCAGTGGTAGAATGAGTGTCTTCCACATGGGGGACCCAAGTTTGATTCCCAGCCAGTGCATTTAACGCACATCCCCTACCCATCTGTCAATAGAGACTTGTATGTTGCTCTGATGCTGAAGTTTTCAGTGGAGCTTCCAAACTAACACAGACTAGGAAGAGAGTGTCTCTACTTCCTAGCTAGGTAATTTATTCTCAGACAGTCAGTGAATTTAAACCATATGGATCACATGTTCTGATCTGTAACCAATGATGGGGTGGCACAGGACTGAGCAGCATTTCCTTTCATTGTGCATGTGTTAACATGAGTAAGGGACCAACTCCATAGTTGTTGGTTGTTAGATGCCATCAAGTCGTACTGACTCATAGAGACCTTATGCACAGCAGAACGAAACACTGCCTGAGAAGAACTCCTCTGAAATTCACATAAAGTGAATGTATATTCCTAATTATGTTTTGAATTTAATAAGAAGTAGCCAAATGAAAGAAATTTCTAATAAAATGATAGCATTTATGTTAAAAGAGTTACAATCTCTCTCTCTCTCTCTGTTAGAATTCTGAGCTTTGGTACAAGCGTCACAGTATTGCTATTGGAGAAGTGCCGGCTTGCCGTCTTGTCCACCGCAGACAGCTGACGGAGGCCAATGTAGAAGAGATATGGAAGTCTATGACATTATCATAGTATGTGTACTTGTTTCTACTTTTAATATTGATTTTGATGAAAACTTATAGTGAATTTTTTCTCCTTTGCTTTCCCTATTACTTTCAGTGTAATTTTCTGTAATTATGTATAAAATTCTCAACTTTTGATTGTATTATTTGCAGCTGTGCTATTTAGCAAAATCAATGTAACTGAATTCTGTGAATTGTCTATTGTTATTTATATAATAGTTAAGAATAGGAATTTACAAGTTTTTGAGAAATCTTAAGCTAGATGAAACTGACATGGGAAATCTGGTCTCTGTATCTGATGTCCTATAGGTAAAAGTAAAAGTAATGGTATCACTGTAAATTTTTCTCATAAAAAAATATACTACTAGTAGTTTATCATTATTGGACAAGCCAGGTTTTATAGTAGTTTTACATATAAAACTATATCCTTGACATTCAGAATGTTATATTAATAAAATTAGTGAAGTTAATGGTCAAGTATATCTTTTAAGTTTATATTTGTCATACTTAGTTTTTGTACTTTTTGCCCTATAAAGACATTGGGAAATAATGCATTCTAAAGATTGAGATTTTACAGTTTTTTTTTTTTTCTTAATGTTTTATTGTGAATTATATGATAGTTTACATGGGAGA
>NW_006408873.1:178904-179436 GCF_000296735.1 Chrysochloris asiatica | reverse complement strand
AGATTTGCAGTACTAATTTTTTTATGTGTGAAAAATACTGATTTATAAAAAGGAACTAATTTGTTTACCATTTACTTATATAGTTTACAGAAAATCCTTGGCCTGCACTCCTTAGAAGAAGTTTTAGATAGCAAACTCATCAATTCCAAGTTCATCATCCATAATGTATACAGTGTTAGTAAGCAGGGAGTTGTTATCCTTGATGACAAGTCAAGTAAGTACATAAAACCCATTTTGTTGTAGGTTGACCTGGTATGTTGGCTGCATGAGTCCATCAGCTTTTATTCAACTCTTATCTAAACTCTGGTTTTTGCTTTCTTAAAATGAAAATGGCTTCCTTACTGTATGCATATTTCTCTCATTAATATTTTAAAATTAATTGTGTGGGTTAAGGGAAGGTCGTAGAAAGATGAGTGTCCAAACATTTAAACAAAATTCATCCAGAGGCTAATTCAGTGTTCATCACACTGGGCATTAAACCAAAATAAGCCCCTTGCTGTTGAGTCAATTCCAACTCGGTGACCCCATGTGT
>NW_006408873.1:159296-175179 GCF_000296735.1 Chrysochloris asiatica | reverse complement strand
AGTCTAGCACATTAACCTACGGTGCCACACCAGGACTCCATTTAAAGACCTATATTTACTTTAATAAATATAGGTCTTCAAAATGCTAGAAATGCTTTAACTTTTTATACTTTTTCATCTAAACTGGTTGACCTATCAGGAAAAAGAAAGCATTTTGTCAGTCATCTATTTCTGTTTTTTATTTGGAAAAATATGGTATACATGTTGCTGTTCACTATCAAATTGTTTCTGACTCAGGGGGACCCAGTATGACAAAGCAGAACTGCCCAATAGGGTTTCCTCTGCTGTAATGTTTCTAGGAGCAGGTCAACAGGTCTTTTCTCCTAAGGGGCCACTAGTGGGTTCAAACCATTTGCATTTCAGTTAGCAGCTAAGTGCTTGACCATTGTGCAACCAGGCCTCCTGTGGTACCTGTGTTGTTGTTGTTGTTGTTAAGTGCTGTCTTAATCAGTTCCAACTTATAGTGACTCTGTATAGAGTTTTTGAGGAGGGGCTGGTGGATTTGAACCATGGACTTTGCAGTTAGCAGTCCAGTGCTTCTCCTGTGTGCCATCGCAGCAGGACTCCTATAGTGAGCTCCAATCCCAGCCTGGTTTTATAAAGCTTCCAGCTTTCTTCCAATGGATAAGGGATGGACCATAGAATTGGATAGATTCTTCTATTGGACCTTCTTTTTTGTTCAACTCTGAATGCTGAGATTAGATGGAACTAGAATGAGCTTTCAGATGTGGGAAGATGCAATTGTGCTTTTGTGGTTTTTGTAAATATATTTTTGGACTGGGAGCTCCTGGGCAGCAGACAGAGTTGGACCAGAGAAGCCTGAGGAGTTAACGAGAAGGAAAAGAGGCATATTGTCTGACAGGGACAAAATGTCTTTTGAAACCTGAAGCAATATTCCTGCATCAAGACTGAAGGACTCTGGAAGACAAAAATGAATAGACTTGTGAATTCATGAGTTGTCATGTTAATATCAACATTTAAATTACCTTACATAGAATGAGGGAAGTGTAGCCTTTGAAATACATGTAAAATCCTCTGACATTTTCTGAGTGTAGCAAACTTTAACACTTAGAGTACCAGTTAGATAACCTGGCATCTTTCAATTTATTATGTAAGTTCTTCAGAAAGAAGAGAGTACTTCACAAACCTCAGGTTCATTAGATCAAACACAGTTCCACAAGCATCTTGTAATTTTCAGGGAGTGGAGAGGATGCAGAAGTGGATGCTGGCCTGGTTCATCTGGTGTCTGTGCGAGGCCTGGAGGGAAGAGACTCCACCAAATGTTCCCTGGATTTTTTGTAGCAATGTCTCTATTATAATTTTACATTATGATAGTACCTAGTGGTGCTGTCATGATCCACACAGTTGAAAGCCTTTGTGTAGTCAAATCAGGATTTGAGGAAGGCTCATAAACAATCTGTGATATGCAGATGATACTACCTTGCTTGCTGAAACCAAGAGGACTGAAAATACTTATTGTTGTAGACCAAAGACCACAGCCTTTAGTATAGGCTGCACCTCAATGTAAAGAAAACAAAAATCCTCATCACTGGACCAATAAATACATCCGTATAAATGGAAAAAAGATTGAAGTTGTCAAAGACTTCATTTTGCTTGGATCAACCATCAACACTCATGGAAGCAGCAGAAATCAAACTACATATTGCACTGGACATATCTGCTGCACAAGACCTCTTTAAAGTGTTGAAGAGCAAAGATGTCAGTTTGAGGACTAAGGTGCACCTGACCCAATTCTTGGTATTTTCAATAACCTCATATGAATGTGAAGCTGGATAGTGATTAAGGAAGACCATAAAATAATTGATGTGGTTGAGTTATGGTGTTGGAGGAGGATTTTGAAAGTACCTTGGACTGCCAAAAGAACCAACAGATCTGTGTTGGAAGAAATACAGCCAGAGTGCTCCTTGGAAGCCAGGATCGTCAGACTTGGTCTCTCATACTTTGGACATATTGTAATGCAGGACCAGTCCCTGGAGAAGGATATCATGTTTGGTAAAGTAGAGGGTCGGAGAAAAAGAGGAAGACTCCCAACGAGATGAATTGGCACAGTGGCAGCAGTGATGGGCTCAGGCATAGCAACAATTATGAGGTTGGTCCAGGATCGGGCAGTATTTCTTTCTGTTGTGCATAGAGTCGCTGTGAGCCACTATGTACTTGAGGTCACCTAACAATAACAACAACAACAACAACTGGTGCTGTGGGCTTAGGTATTGGGCTAATAACCACAAAGTCAGTGGTTCAAACCCACCAGCCTCTCCAGGGGAGAAAGAAGGCACTCTGCTTCCGTAAAGTTTTATTGTCTCAGAAACTCTGTGTATGATCGTTGAGAACTGGAATCGATTCGATGGCAGTGGGTTTGATTGTGATTTTGGTTAATATTCATGGCACATTTCTGCATGTCACTGGAGCTTTCTCACTCAAAATATTTTAATAATGGAAACATTTAAAAGGATACTTATATTGGACTTACAGAATTTGCCTTTTCTTGGGTGTTTGTGAACTGGTTTCATGAATACATTTGATAGCTAATATTTTGCTTTTGTCTGATTTTTTTTTTTCCTTCTGCAATTCTCAGGATAGTTGATTTGTCTGTTGGCTTGTTTCTTTGAAACAAACTGTCAGATGTCTTGTTTTTACTAAAGGCTTAAGATGTGTGACGTATCCTTAAAGACATGATTTTTTACAATTAAATGTTCTGAAACAAAAAGTGAGATATATATATCATCTGCACATATATTTCATATTTTACGTGGACAGTCAGTACATTCTCACTGTGCCAAGATTGCATATAATTTCTTGAGTTATTTTTAATTGAAAAAATTACTTTTTTATTTTCCTTTTCCTGTAGAAGAACTTCCTCATTGGGTACTGTCAGCTATGAAGTGTTTGGCAAATTGTAAGTACTAATTACCTACCAATTTTATAAAATTAACAGTAATTAGTGCCCTGAATTGGAAAATATTTTTGCATAATGGCCTCAGCACTGATTTGAAACTGTGATACTGAGAGTTAGCTATTTGGAATGAAGTACTATGCTTTAAGGAACCCTGGTAGCATAGTGGATTATGAGCTGAGCTGCTAACTTCAAGGTCAGTAGTTCGGATCTGCCAGTCACTTCATTAAAGAAAGATGAGACTGTCTGCTTCTGTAAAGATTTACAGTCTTGGAAACCCTATACGGGGTTGCTATGAGTCAGAATTGACTCGATGGCACATCACCACCCCTGTGCTTTTTATCACCACCACTATGGTGGCTCCATACCATAAGCACTGGACTACGGCCCACAAGGTTTTTGGTTTGAGCCCACCAGCTGCTCCCTGGGAGAAGATGAGGCTTTCTGCTTCCACAAAGATTTAAAGCCTCGGAAACCCTGTGCAGGGTCACCGTGAGTCAGAGATGACTCCATGGTACTTCATAGCAACAACTATGCTTTTATTGATAAATTTATTTGTGGCTTAATGAAAGGACTGAGTTATAGAAAGTTTTTAATGAAATTTAGTGCTTGCCCTTTCTAGTGGATGCCATAACACTGCAGATATAAAATCTATACTATCTTGTCTTATTGCTTCACCATTCGAAAAAAGGACATTAGTGATATTGCATGTGATATTATAACAGATATTGCCTGTTAACAGTTTACATAGATTCCTAAGGATCCCCTGCATTTATTTTTATATCAGTTTTTATGTGTTTGTATTTATATCCATTTGCTCAGCAGACCTTGACTAGTATGGGATTTTCATGGGTAATATTTTAAGTGGGAGAGTGATGTTTTGGAAGACTGATATGATGGGTTTGGAAGGAAACGAACCTACATGAAGAGATCCAAGAAAGGCTGTTTCTGTGATTTGGATGTAAGATGAGGGCTCTGGACCAGTGTGGTTCCTCTGAGGATAATAGATCGCTAACACTACCATTTTTTTCTGGGGATTTTCAAAAGGCTTAACGCAAAGAAGGAATTTTAATGGCTAATGGCTGAGTCCAAAAAAGTTATTTTCATAAAAGTCCAGTTCTTTTGACAGATTTATAATAGTGCTGTTTGGTCTAGAATGGCTTTTATTGTGGTTGTTGGCTACTGTCGAGTTGAGTTTTGACTCCTAGTGACCCCCTTGTGACAGAGTAGAACTGCTCTGGAGGGTTTTCTTGTCTGTGATCTTCTTGGAAGCATATGTTTAGGTTTTTCTCTCCTGGAGCTGCAGGGTGGGTTTGAACTGCCAACTTGGTGTAGTAGCCAAATGCTTGACTGTGTGCCTCATCCAGGAGCCTCACAAATCACCCCAGATAAGTCATTTCTTCCCTTTTGGGTAGGACTGGCATATAGATGGAGTCCTGGCATGACACTGTAGGTTAATATGCTGAACTGCAAAGTTGATTTGAACCACAGGGTCGGTAGTTCAAGCTCACCAGCCACTCCTTGGAAACACTGTACAGGGTCATTATGGGTTGAAACTGACTCGACGACACATAGCAACAACAACAACAACAGCATATAGATGGAATTCTGGTGTGGAGCCATAGGACAAGCACTCCATCTCAAGGTCAGTTTGAACCACAAGATTGATGGTTCAAACTCACCAGCTGCTCCTAGGAGTACTGGGTTGCTATGAGTTGGAACTGACTCAGTGGCATTTAATAGCAATATTAGCATATAGGTAGGTAGATGTCTAGATCCTGAGATTTAACTGAAATTAGTTTTGTTTGTTTATACAGTGGAACTCAGTATGAATGTAATGTGGATAATCTTAGTAGTATTAGGTAGAAAATGATGAAAGAATGCTATTCTGAATATGATTAGCAGTGTTGGTTCGTGTGAAGCCTACAGTCCTCTGGGTTGAAATATTAAAATATTTATTGACTATTGGTTTTTATTTTGGAACTTTTGAGATGCATAATACTGTGCTTTTAGTGTGGGGAGTGGTTTTTATTATTCCTGTGAACTGTATGAAGTAAATTCAGTTTAAATGATACTTTTGGCCAGAAAAAGAAATGACAAAACATAAGATATAAAAAGGAAATTACTCATTTCTAAACTTCTGGCATGTCAAGGATTTGGAAGTTGGTTAGCTTGGAATGAACAAAGTCACTATAACAAACCTGTTAGAGTGTATTACTAGAAATCTGATGCTGAATTTCTAGTGATTACCTGGTAAGACGCTGTAGGATCATCAGTGGCCTGTGAACCATAAGGTTGACATTTCAAACCCACCAGCTGCTCCTCGGAAACCCTGTTCAGGGTCACTGTGAGTTGAAACCAACTCAACGGCACTTAACAACAACAATAATTACGAAAATGTATTGAAGAGGATACATTTCCCTCAAGTAAGATGGACATATAAAAGCATCAGTTTATGCAGAAAGGCTAGATTACTTGGTATTACACAGTAATGGAGAGGAGAGATGGGGGAGTGACTCTTGGTGCTGATCCTCATGGGTAAGGTGGTATGTGACCAGGTGGGAAATCTGGGAAACAGGGAATATGTCTCACAGGTATCAAGTACAACGCTTCGTGAATGGCTGACATACAGTAAGATGCTTCTTCATGTATCAAAGAACAAAAGCCTCCTTGTGATTATTGTTGTTGTTAAGTGCCCCTGAGTCAGTTCTGACCCATAGCGACCCTGTGTAGAGTTTCTGAGGAGCGGCTGGTGAGCTTGAACCGCTGACCTTACTGTTCAAAGCAACTTTGCAATCCAGTCCATTCATCCACAGCACCATAGCAGGACTCTTTTGAGTAGTCTTATAAAATTACAGATTTTTCCAGAAATCTATTTAGCCCCCCCCAAATTTACTCTGAGCTCATTTAAATAATGGCATCTTCCTTGTCCTCCTAACTCTTGTAAGTCTGGATTCCTCATCTACAAGGAAATAGAAAACTAGCGTATATACTTTGAAAGCCTTTTCTGTTAGGTGTTGACTCCTTTCTTTCCCTTTGGTCATGCTGCATTTATTGTAGATCATTTACCCATTGCTGTTGGCCAGCCTCCTGGTTAGCCACAGATGGATGCTGTACAAACCAGGTGAACTGTGTTTTCCTTCATTGTGTGTGTTGTTGTTGTTAAGTGCTGTGGAGTAGGTTCCAATTCACAGCGACCCTGTACAGGGTTTTCGAGGTTGTAAGTCTGTACGGGAGCAGAACGCCTCATCTTTCTCCCGTGGAACTGCCGGTAGTTTAGAACTGCTGATCGTGAGATTAGCAGCTCGATTCGTCAACCACTGCACTACCAGAGCTCCTTATTGTGTGTGTAGGTTACTAAAACTCACTCACTCCCATTGAATTGATTCGGACTCAATGACCTGATTTGGGGTAGAGTAGAACTGCTCTCTGAGGCTGTAAATCTTTCAGAAACAGAAAGCCTCATCTTTCTCTCAAGGAGCAGTTGGTGAGTTTGAACTGCTGATCTTAATGTTTAGCAGCCCAATGTGTAACCCATTACCCACAAGGACCCCTATATAGGTCACTATAAATGAAGTGGATTTTAAAAAGGGAAGCAAAAATAAAGTATCTATAAGGAATAACATTTATTTAAAAAAATTGTTGTTATTGTTAGGTGCCATCGAGTCAGTTCCAACTCATAGTAGCCCTATGTACAACAGAACACAACTGGTCCTGTGCCAGCCTCACAATAATAAACAGTGAAACAAACAAAATCCACTACATTAAAAAAAAAAGATACATTGTGAGGTTCAAGATGATTAAGAGATGAAACACCATAAAAATATGGCCACCTCTCACAGTGATCACTATGAACTAGTAGTTTTCCTATTTCCAAAAAGGATGTGAAATGCTCCACAAAGGGCATTAGATTGAACCACGCACTTATCCTGGTAGGGAGTAATTGTAGCACTGTATAGCTTGCTGAGACCTATCAAGCTAATTATTTTAATTGTTGAAGCTTGGGATGTTTCAGAGGCGGGAACAAGAAAAATTGGCTACATTTGCTATTAGCTTAATGTCATACCACATATTGATCTTTAATAATTTTCAGTTTTGCCAATTAAAGTAAATTATTTTATATGAATTATAAAAATTAAAGTGGAGTCCTGGTGTGGTGCTGATCAGTTTGAACCACAAGGTTGGCGGTTCAAACCCACCAGCTGCTCCTTGGAAACCCATATAACCCATTTTTCACAAGGAGACCCATTTTTCACAATGTCCCAGTGGTGTTGAAATGTGAAGCCCTTTGCTTTTTTTTTTTTTTTTAACTGTTCCTTTTAGCTTATTCAGTTAGAACAATCCTGTAGGAATAATTTCCTTTTAAACTTTTCTTGGCTGCTTCTTTTGCTCTGCAGTGGGGAGAGGTCTGTTTGGGTTCAGTTGTTGAGTCTTGTGTTCCTGCTTGACCGAGAGTTGGCCAGTGCAGTCACACACCTTCTTTCTTCCTTGCTGTAATGGAAATAAGAAGGCTGGCCCAACTGTACCTCAGGGGACCACTTGCCATGGTCTCAGGGCACAGACACTTCTAGATCCTCTCTCAACTTGCCAGTATAAATCTGTGGTCTTTGTATTAACTGTTGGCGTCATTTGCTGCCAATTCTGGAGAGAAGCTTAGCCAGGACCAGCGTCTTCCATGCTTCCTACAGTTGTTCTAACTTTGCAGTGTGACTCTGCTTGATAACACTGTCTTTCAATTGCTGACCAAGGATCAAATAGTTTTCTGTGAGGTGCCGTCCAGTCAGCTCTAACTCAAAGTGACCCTCTCTGTACAACAGAACTGCCCTTTCCTGTGCCATACTCACAAGCGTCCACTGTCGCAGTCACTGTATCAATTCATCTCGTTGGGAATCTTCTTCTTTTTCAGTGACTGTGTATCTTAGCAAGCATGATATCCTCTCCAGGGAATGGTCCCTGCTGATAACATGTTCAAAGTACAAAAGACCAAGGATCTTCATTCTTGCTTCTAAGGAGCATTCTGGTTTTACTTCTTCCAAGACAAATTTGGTTGTTCTGCTTTCAGTTAGTATTCTTCAGCAACATTATAATTTAAGTGCATCAATTCTGCTTGGTCTTCCCTATTTGTTATCCAGCTTTTGCATGCGTATAAAATGATTGAAATACCATGGCTTGGGTCAGGCATACCTTAGTCCATACTTTACTCTACTTGTTACTACTTTGCAGATGCCTTTAGCAGCAGATTTGCTCACTGTAATGTGTAGTTTGATTTCTTGACTACTACTTTCATGGGTATTGATTGTGGATCCAAGTAAAATGAAATCCTTGACAACTTTAATTTTTTCTCCATTTACCATAATGCTGCTCAGCATACAGGGTGAATAAATATGGTAAAAGATACAACCCTGGCACACACCATTTTGGCACACACCCTTTCTGATTTTAAACCTGAAGAATCCCCTTGTTCTGTTTGAACGAACAACTGCCTCTTGGTCTGTGTACAGATTCTGCATGCGCACAATTAGGTGTTCTGAAATCTCCATTCTTTGCAAGTTTATTTATAATTTGTTGTAATTCTCATAGTGAATGCCTTTGCATAGTCAATAAAACACAAGTAACCATCTTTCTGGTGTTCTTTGTTTCAGTCAAGCTCCACCTGACATCAGCAATGGTAGCCCTCATTCCTTGTCCTTTTCTGAATTAGACTTTTGATGTTTCCTGTGTCATTCATTATTTTCTGAGTCAGAATGAATGAACAAGCCATAATGTAAAATCTCCTTATCAGGGTATCTTTCTAAAAACTATAAATTTTTACGACTCTGCAATAATTTAGTCAGAGGCATAATTGATTATTTCATTCATCTCAGTAGCTCTGGGATTTTATATTATAGCAATGATGAAATAATGAAAAAATTCTTTCTAACTAGTCTATTACATTTTGAGTTAATCAGTATTTTGGTTACATGTATCAAGACTAGGGAAAATATTGAATATTTCATAGCAAACAATCATTATTTGTATTTAATAAAAGTGCCTTTCAGAAGAGCATGTAGGAAAGAGTATGTGTGTTCAGACATAAAGCCTTTTGTACCATCATTTCCCCCATGAAAGCATTTCTGATTTTACGTATTTGTATACATCACATACGTACATAAAGACAGATACTTCCAATTAATTGCCCCATTAATGTTTCTCTTTCTCCTTTTTAAAACTAGGGCCTAATTGTTCAGATTTGAAGCAGCCTATGTACTTAGGATTTGAAAAA
This sequence comes from Chrysochloris asiatica, assembly GCF_000296735.1. Lineage (NCBI taxonomy): Eukaryota > Metazoa > Chordata > Mammalia > Afrosoricida > Chrysochloridae > Chrysochloris > Chrysochloris asiatica. Next base: position 166,003 of record NW_006408873.1, on the reverse strand, counting down.
GATGTCTTTAAAACTATAGCTGATTACTACAGGCACTTGAAAGAGCCTCTGCTTACATTTCATCTTTTCGATGCTTTTGTCAGCGTACTAGGTAAGTTGTGGTGAAAATATATTTGTATTATTGATAATAAATCATTTCATTATCTTGCTACTTCCATTAAGCAAAGACCTTACTACTTTTGAAATAAAAACTAAAATGGTGAAACCATATTATGGATGAAACTCAAAGCAAAGGTCAGTAGTTTTTATTTCTTAAGAAAGAATACTGCGTTTTATTTCATTTTTGTACAAAGAAGTATGACTTTAGTGGTAAGGGACTAGGTAAATTTGACGTTTGTTGTTCATAATTAAATCTCTTCTGTATATAACTTTATGAATAGTCAAGTATGGAGGGTTTACTTTAATTTAGAAATCTAACGTTTTATAGAAGAAATAGGTTTTTGTAGAATTATTTGCTACTTAAGACTTGTAACATAAATATAGTAACTTTATCATTCCCTAAAACTTGTAACTGTTCTTCACAAAGATTTATATATCTGACTTTACACTATCAAGGAAACAGTAAAAAAGACAGAGAAGAAAAGTCATTATTATTGGCTTAGGTCTTTATGGGAAGCAGAAAGTTTCGAACTGCTGACCTTGCAGTTCACAGCCTGATTCGTAACCACTACAGTGATCCTGCATAGGGTTTCCGAGGCTGTAAATCTTGACAGGAGCAGAAAGCCTCATCTTTATCTGGTAGTTTTGAACTGTTGACTGTGAGATTAGCCGCCCGATTCGTAACCACTACGTAGCTACCAGAGCTTCTTATATGTAATCAAAACGTCAGTTTTAAAGACCAAATCATTGTGTGATAATCATATTTCATTATGTAAATTTGTATAAATGAGCATACATTTGCTTTGCCGTCTATCAAAACATGGTGGTTCAGTGGATTAAGCATTGGGCTGCTAACTGAAAGGTCCATGGTTCAAACCCATCAGCTGCTCTATGAGAGAAAGACGAGGCAGTCTGAGGCCACAATGATCCCCACCCTCGGAAACCCTGGGAGCAGTTCTGCTCTGTCCTGGAGAGTAGCTGTGAGTCGGAATGAACGACATGGTAGCGGGTTTGGTTTATTTTTTAGAGGGGCGGGGGTCTTCTGTCAAAATAATACTTTCCTCCCCTCCCCATTTTCTTTTCTGTCCTTTCTCATTGCCCCTATCTATCTTACTATTTTCTGTCTGGAAAAGTCTAGATAGTCCCATAGTATCCTCACAAAGTAAAGTACCTGTATTATGTGTAGATAAAGTGACACTGTAGGATCAGCACTGGAGTGTGTACCACAAGGTCAGCAGTTCAAACCTACCCGCTGCCTCCTGGAAACCCTATGCAGGCTTACTGTGAGTTGGAACTGACTCAACAGCACTTAGCAACAGCAATAGTCTCATAGCACAATATCACAGATTTTAGGATTTTGTAGTTCTCTGATAATAACCACAATAATAAAAAAAAAAGCATATAAACTATGTTCTTGTAGAGAACATAATTTATATTCTTCAAACAGATTAATTTTGAAACATATGAAAGGATTTGACCATTTGTTGGATTTTGACTCCACTGGCCAGCATTCTTGGTATTTTGTTTACAGTTGAAGGAATGGGAGCATCCTGAGAAACAGTGAACACTTGCTGTTTAGATCACATATGGACTAATTTATCAGATTCCAATTATAGCCATCTACTGGCGTGGCACTGTTGGATAAACAGTGGACTACTAAATACCAGGTTGGTGGTTCAAGCCTACCAGCCACTACTTGGAAACCTATGCAGTGTCATTATGAGCAGGAACTGACTTCATGGCATTAAACAACAACACCAACTACCATTATGGGAGCACTGTGACTCCACAGGCTAAACACTAGACTGTGAACCACAAGGTTGGTAGTTCGAGCCCACTAGCCACTTCATGGAAGAAAGTTGAGACTTTCTGCTCCTGCAAAGATTGAAAGCCTTGGCAACCCCATACAGGATCGCTGAGTCGGAACCAAGTTGGTAACAACAGCACAGCAAAAACTGAGTGTCTCCAGGGATTCCCTCACTTTGGATGTGCTGGCTACAAATTTGGAGTTTTTCAACTATCCCTTTAGCCATCTCACTTCTGACTTGTGGGCTCTCACCGCTCCCCTGGAGTTATTCACAGGAATGATTCACTTAAAACTTTATTATTATAAAAGATGCAAATCAGCATCAACATAAAGCAAGTTTGGTAGGGTTCACAGTGTGAAGATTCCATGTCCTCAAACAGGAATGTATTAACTTCCCACACCAATCACTGTCTTTCACTAGCCAGGATGCCCAAGGAGCTTCTATGTCCAGAGACCCCTACTCTAGACATTAGACAGGATGGATTGAATCACACCTACTTCCACCGCCCTCCCCCGTCAGCTATTTGAAGGCTGTTTGGTGTTTTCTGGCCTAGCCAATAAATGAGAGTCACTTCAGTAGCATAAAATCTCAGGTGTCATCATAAACAAAGGTAACAAAATTCCTAGGGTTTAATGATATCTATCTTTCAGGAACCAAGGACAAACACCCAGTTATATTGGATAAAGCTAAATTCTTTACCCCACAGCCACCTTCTAAAATATCATCTTCAGAGGGCTAAAGGTGGAGAGAGCTGAGTAGACGGGGAAATTATTGCAGCACTGTGGTTTAATGCAAGGTCGGTTTGAGTTGCAAGGTTGGCACTTCACACTCCCCTGATGCTCCTTGGAAACCGTGTACAGGGTTGCTGTGAGTTGGAACCGACTTGACAGCACTTAGCAACAACAACAAAAACAAGCATCAGTTAAGGATAGACTAGTGCACGTTGGATTATTACAGTCTATTAAGCATGCCAATCCAGTTCTTCTTAAGTGACTATATTTGAGACAATTTCCATCGACAACTTTTATTTTTATTTGGTAAGATCTTTATGTAGTGAAAGAAGTAAATGTTCCACATTAGAGAAGATCATAATTTTTTTATATGGCTAGCAAAGGTGATCTCATATAGCAATTTTATTATCTTCAGTGGGAAAAGATAAATATCAAGGTTGAGTAAACATGTAGGTTGAATCCTAGTAGGGTCATTGTTGTTGTTAAGTGCCATCAAATTGGTTCCAACTCATAGCAATCCTGAATAGGGTTTCCAAGGAATAGCTAGCTGGTGGGTTTGAATCATTGACCTGTGGTTAGCAATTCAGTGCTTATCCTATAACGTCACATCAGGACTACTGGCTTAAGCCATCTGACTTTCTTTGTTTTCATATCACCATTTGTTGTTGTTGTTGTTAGGTGCCATTGAGAGGGTTCCAACTCATAGTGACCCTGTCTTGGGCTTATGAGGAATGGCTGGTGAGTTTGAACTGCCAGCCTTGCAGTTAGCAGGTCAGTGCTTATCCTACAGGGTCACAGGAGGACTTGGCATATCACTATATAAAGTATTTAAATCAATCTAGTGGTTACGAGTTGGGCTGCTAATCTCAAGGTCAGCAGTTTGAAACTACCTACCGTTCGTGGGAGAAAGATGAGGCTTTCTGCTTCCATAAAGATTAACAGCCTCAGAAACCCTATTAAGGGTCACTGTGAGTCGGAACCAACTTCACAGCACAGAACCACCACCACCACATTGCTTAGAAACTAAAAATTTTACTTCATTTTTACTGGAATTGCTTTTCAGTTTGGTTAATGAACTTCTTTGGAGGTTTGTTTGCTTCTAGCATGGTTGAGTTTGTACCAAGGCTATGACCCTGAGAACAGTTAATTATTATAGATGCAGGAAAGAGTTATTAAGAAGTTTGGAGATGTAAAACTTTACATACAATTAAGTTCATTTTGATTTGTTTTAATTTGATTATGCCATCTGATCTAAATTGTTAGATCATTATAACTTATCTCTCCAAAGTGGCATTTTCTTGCAAGGGAGCTTCAAAAAGTTCATAGGAAAATCCCATAATCTTTGAGTTCCGGTTTGCCATAAACTTTTTCAAAAATTTTTTGTGTGAATTGGGTGAAGGTTTACAGAACAGAGTATCAGTTTTATATTTAGCAAATCATGCACTTTGTTTCATCTCATTGATTACAGTCCCTCAATATGTGTAAGGTTATATTGTTTCATGATACCTTTTCAATCTGTATGCTGAACAAATAACCCAAGAAGCTGGACTCCATGAAGAAGAATGCCAGGGTTAAAGGAAGGCTCATTAACAACCTACGAAATGCATATGACTGACACAGCCTTGCTTGCTGAAAACAAGGAGAATTTGAAGCCATTACTAATGAAGGTCAAAGACTACAGCCTTTTAGTGTGAATTACACTATAATATAAAGAAAACAAAAATTCTCACCAGACCAACTAGCAACACCATGATAAACAGAGAAAAGTTGTCAACAATTTTATTTTACTTGTACTCACAATCAGTGTCCCTGGAAGCAGTAGTCAGATCAGAGGATACATTGCATTGGACAAATCTGCTCAAAAGACTTCTTTAAAGTGTTAAAAAGTAAATATGTCAGTTTGAGGACTAAGGTGGGTGTGACTCAAGCCATGTATGTTCAGTTGCCTCATATGCATGCAAAAACTGGAAAATGAATAAGGAAGGCTTAAGAAGAATTGTTGTTGTTGTTGTTAAGTGCCATCGAGTCAGGTCCGACCCATAGCAACCCTGTTATAGGATTTCCAAGGAGCCACTAGTGAGCTTCAACCGCCGACATTGCGGTTCAAACAACTTTGAAGTCCAGTGCATTCATTCACAGCGCCACATTGATGCATTTGAATTGTGGTGCGGGTAAAGAATAGTGAATATTCCATGGACTGCCAAAAGAACAAACACATCTGTGTTGGAAGAAGGCTAGCCAGAATGCTCCTTAGAAGCTATGATGGTAAAATTTCATCTCACATACATTGTACATGTTACTAGGAGGGATCAGTCCCTGAAGAAGGACATTATGCATGGTAATGGAGAGGGTCAGCACAAACAGATGAAGACTCCCAATGAGATAGATTGACATGGTGACTGCAACAATGGGCTCAAACAGCAACAGTGCTGAGGGTGTTGCTGGATTCATCCTGTTATACCTAGGGTCCTTAGGAGTAGGAACCTAACAACAACAAAAACAAGATGTTTCATATAAATGTAGTCATACAGTATTTGTTTTTCTGTGTCCGACTTAGTTCACTCAGCATAATGTTTTCAGGATTCATTTATGTGGCAGCATGTATGAGACCTTAGTTGATTTTCTTTTTTGAATATTTATTGTGGCTTGGGTGAAGCTTTGCAGAGTAAGATTGTTTCCCATTCAGCAATTCATACTTGATTCTGCGATGTTAGCTGCAATCCCCTCAACATAACAGCACTTTTGCTCCTTTCTCTCTGTGTCTCATCATTTGTCTTTCGATTTGTTATAGTGTGGTGGCTTGTGTGTTGCTGTGATGCTAGAAGCTATGCCAGTGGTATTTTAAATACCAACAGGGTTATGCACGATGGACAGGTTTCAGCAGAGCTTCCAGACTGGGACAGACTAGGAAAAAAGAGAGGCTGAGTATTCTGAATAGTTAAGCACTGAAAACCTTCAGACTGCTAACCACTGGTCAGTGATTCATACCCAGCATCTAGTCCATGGGAGACAGATGAGGCTGTCTACTCATGTAAACATTTCCAGTCTCAGAAACCCTATGATAGATAGGCTTCTTACACGTCAGCATCAACTTGCTGGCAGGGGTGTGGTTTTGGTTTACTAGGCCCATTAAAGGAGCCCTGCTTGTATAGAGGGTTAAATGTTGAGCTGCTAGCTACAAGGTCAGTGGTTCAAGCCAGAGACTAAGTGGAACATAAAAATGTTGGATAGAGAGCAAATGAGTTGGTGGAACCATCATTACCTCATTGGAAGGCTTGGCTATGGGTGTGCCCAGGAGCAAATAGAATTAAAGAGAATACAATATTAAAATGCCCTTATTTTAGTAAAATTTTAACAGATGGTCGGTAACACAGAATCAGCACACTTAGCCAGGTGGATCTACTTTGCAGTGAAGTGACTATGGGAATTTTAGTTCTGTTTTGAAAACCTTGAGAGTCATGGATGATCATGAGGAAGATCATGAGGAAATAAGGAGGAGAGCAATGGCGTATGCATACTGCTGCTCACGCTGTCTTGGACCTGTTACTGAATAGAGAAGAACTGCCTTCGCCTGATTGTTCCTGTTCACTTAGAAAGAATCCTATGATATTCTAGTTATGTCTCTCAAGGATGTAGGTGGGAAAATGGCTGCATCTGTTCTAGATTCCTGGTTGATAGTTTGTATTTTCCATGCTGATTTTGTTTTGTTTTTTTAAAAATTTTACTGTTATTTTATATGCTGATTTCTAAAGGACAGAGCACCTATAATCAATTGGTCCAAATTAGTTTTATGTCATTTTAGTAGTAAATATTTCTGACAAATGTGAACATAGCAAATCCATATGTGTTTCAGTGGTGGTGGTGGTGCTGATGATGTGGTTTTAAAACACAAGCATTTTTTCTAAATCAGGCTTGTTACAGAAAGAGAAAATGGCTGTTGAAGCATTTCAAGTTTGCTGCCTCCTTTTACCACCTGAAAACAGAAGGAAGTTACAACTGTTGATGAGGATGATGGCACGGATCTGTTTAAACAAGGAAATGCCACCACTGTGTGAGGACTTTGGTACCC
>NW_006408873.1:156599-158461 GCF_000296735.1 Chrysochloris asiatica | reverse complement strand
CAGCCACTTCTTACCTTTGTAGCCCCCTCATTTTGGTTAGCCAATGTCCAAGTTAGCATGACTTTTGAAATGAAATTCATCTACTATTTTGGGCAATTGGAAGATGGTCCAGGGCAAGCTATTGACATAGTTGTGGCCTGGAATCCATCCAGACTGGTGAGAGTCCTAATGGAATCCTGCTGTAGCACTGAAGGATAAGCACTGGACTGCTAACCACAAGGTCTGTGGTTCAAACCCAGCAGCCATTCCTTGGAAACCCTACAGAGGGTCGCCTTGAGTAGAAACTGACTGGCTGGTACTTAACAACAACAAGGGAAAGTAGAGAGTAAGTGGGCACAGACTCTGAGTGTAGAGAATGGCTGCATCCTGTTTTAGTTTTTCTTAAACTGATACCTTCTATCAACACAGAGATGGACAGAAAGAACAAGTGGTCTCAAGAAAATGGCATCCTCTCCAACTTCAGGACGAAAAGATTACAAAGCCATTATTACTGTACCCAGTAGGATTTAAATTACTCTACAAGGGCAGATGTAAAATAAATAAAGGTAGACTAGGCACATTTTGAAGAGAGAGAGAGAGAGAGAGAGGACATTTATCCCTAGGAGTAGGGGCTAGGATACTATGAAAGAAGATATTTCTTCAAGCTTTCTCAATTTTGCTTAAAAACACATACTAATTTTGAATTCTACTCTGTGATATGTTAGTGTGTGTTTTAAAATAGGGCTTATGTTTAGAATCACTTGCTAGTTAAATCTCTTAATTTCTCTCCCATAAAGTCTTGAAGCAAAATTGATGTTTCCGTGCATGAATGTTCTTGGTGTGTCTTGATATAACACTGTCTCCTTCCGGGATCCACTGGATCCAGTTTTAGAAATAGGATCTAAATTAGAGGGTTACTCTGTTCCTAGTAGAGTGATTCATGACCTCTTTCTTTTTTAGTATTTTAAATAGCAAAAGTTTACGTAGCAAATTAGCTTTCCAGCTAGTAATTAATACATAAATTTTCCAATGACTTTGTGTGCAATCTTGCAATAAGTCAGTCCTCATCATTTCACCCCCATTTCCATTTGTTTGGTTTCCTTGTCTTTCCTGCCTTCTTGTCTTTGGTTTTGGGAAATGTTGCCCTTTTGGTCATTTATTGCTTAGTGTTCTAAGAGACACATTTTCCCTAGTGTTAATTTTCAATTTAAGGGCCTCTCTGTTATTTGACTGAAAGCTGGCCTCTGGGAATGTCTTCAGTTTCAAGTTAGGGTAATAATCTCTTTCAGATTAGTAAATCTGGTCTTTTTTTTTTTTTTTTAAGTTTGAATTGTGTTCAATACTTTTCTTATTCTTCTAGCTAGGACCTTCTGTTGTGTCCTGATAAAAATAGTTGATAGTGGTAGCTGGGCACCATTTAGTTTTTCATTCCAGGAAACAGGACCATTACTCCTTTGGACTAATTGCTTTCTTGATTATTCAATTTTAATCATTCTCTTTTTCTGTAAGTGAGAAGATACCAATCGTTGCTTCTTAGATGACCATTTGCAAAATTTTAAGATGCCAGATTCTATTTACAGACTTTTGTTGTTGTTGTTAGGTGCCATCGAGTTGGTACCAACTCACAGTGACCCTGATCACAATAGAATGATAAACTGCCCGGTCCTGTGCCAACCTCACAATTGTTGCTGTCCTTGAGCCCACTGCTGCTGCCACTGTGCCAGTGTATCTTGTTGGGGGCTTTTCTCTTTTTCGCTGATGCTCCACTTTATTAAGTATGATATCCTTTTCTAGGGACTGGTCCCTTCTGATAGCATGTCTAAAATTATAAGAGATGAAGTCTGGCCACCCTGGCTTCCCAGGTGCATTCTGGCTATGCTTCT
>NW_006408873.1:154342-155989 GCF_000296735.1 Chrysochloris asiatica | reverse complement strand
CCTAAATTTAAACCATTCAGCATTCCCTTGTTATATTCGAACAACTGCCTCTTGGTCTGTGTACAGATTCCTAATGAGCACAATTAAGTGTTCCAAAGTACTCATTCTCTGCAATGTTGTCCATAGCTTGTCATGATCCACACAATGGAAAGCCTTTGTGTAGTCAATAAAGCACAGGTAAACATCTTTCGGGTATTCTTTGCTTCCAGCCAAGATCCATCTGACATCAGCAATGATATCCCTCATTCCATGACCCTGTGTGAATCGGCTTGAACCTCTGGCAGTTCCCTGTTAATGTATGGTTGCAGCCATTTGTGAATTATCTTTTGTAAAATTGTACTTTCATGCAATATTAATGATATTGTGCAATGATTTCCACATTCTGTTGGGTCACTTCTCTTTGGAATGGGCACAAATATGGATCTCTTCCATTCAGTTGGCCAGATAGCTGTCTTCCAAATTTCTTGTTATAGTTACTAAAACTATGACCCCTTTTTGTTCATTTTAGTATATGTGAGTATATGTAGCATTTACAAATTTGTTTGTAGAAATATCCACCACACTCCTGGTGTGGCACTGTAAGATCAGCACTGGATGGTGAACCATAAGGTTGGCCGTTCAAACCCACCAACTGTTTGTTGGAAACCCTGTACAGGAATCAACTTGACAGCACTTAACAACAACAACAACATGCCTATGCAGCAGGAGTTTAGTGGCTCTGTAGGATAAGCACTAGACTGCAAACCACAAGTTTGGCATTTTGAGTTCATCAGCAGCTACATGGTAGAAAGATGAGGCTTTCTGCTCCTGTAAAGATTTACAACCTCAGAACCATTATGTAGGGTCACTATGAGTCAGAACCAACTCTGTGGCACTTAACAATAACAACATACCTGTATGTGTATGTGAGTGAGTCCATGTGCAACCTCCTTCGCCTATTAGCACACATGTTTACCTTTTAGGTACTTTGAAATTATTATAAGTAAAATTGTATTGAGGGTGATTCAGAAATGGTTGCAGCGTACATTGAAAGAGAGCTACCAGAAATTTAATCTGGTTTCAGAAGAGGATGTGGAATGGGGGATATCTTAGCTGACGTCAAATAGATCTTGGCTGAAAAAAGAGTATCAGAAAAATGTTTACTTGTGCTTTATTGACTATTCAAAGACATTCAACAGTGTTGATCATAACAAACTATGGATAACATTGATAAGAATGAATATTCCAGAACACTTAATTGTGCTCGTGAGGAACCCATACTTACAACAAGAGGCAATTGCTTGTAGGAATACTGAATGGTTTAAAATCAGGAAAGGTGTGCTTGAAGAATGTGGTATCAGGATTGGAGGAAGACTCATTAATAGCCTGTAATATGCAGATAATACAACCTTGTTTTCTTGAAGCAAAGAGGATTTATTGATGGTGATCAAAGACTACAGCTTTCAGTGTGGATTGTACCTCAATGAAAATCCTCACAACTGGACCAATAAATAACATCATGAAAATGGAGGAAAGATTGAAGCTGTCAAAGACTTGATTTTGCTCGGATCCACTATCAATGCTCATAGAAACAGTAGTCAAGAAATCAAATGACATATGGTATTAGCAAACCTACTGCAAAAGACCTTTTTAAAGTATTAAAGAGCA
>NW_006408873.1:149640-152953 GCF_000296735.1 Chrysochloris asiatica | reverse complement strand
GGGTTCCATTCCTGACCTGAAGCATAGCGGAAGGTCATACTCTCAGGGTCCTCCAGTCTCTTGCTGACCACTAAGTCTGGTCTTTTTAGTAGTTTCTAGTTTATTCCACATTGTCTCCTACTCTATTTGGGATCTTCTGATGTGATCCCTTTCAGAGTAGTTGGTAGTGGTGGCCTAGTGCTATCTAGTTCTTCTGGTCTCAGGGTCATGGAGACTGATGTTCACATGTTCTGTTAGTCCATTGGGTTAGTTGATCCCAAGTGTCTTCAGTTTTGATCACTCATCTTTCTTTTGTACGTGAAGAGACCAATAGTTGCACCTTAGATGGCCACTCAAGAGCTTTTAAGATCCTAGTTGTTTTTTTCCAGTGTAGCATGTAGTCGTTATGCCAATTGATCATGGTGCCCCCTGAGACTAGGATCCTGAGCCCCCAGGCCCAGCCACTCATTATTTCAAAGTGTTTGGTAGGAGTTTTCATCTTTTTACCCCCTATATGCTCCACAACATTCATAGATGTATTTGCAGCAAAGGGAAATACCCATGTATAAATATCCTCTGTCAAACTCTTGTTCTGCTTAGAAGTTCATTTTCATGGTAAGTTGTGAAGTATTAACTTTCTTTGGGGTTACCTTATGGCCTGTTAACTTTTCTCTCCATTTAAGACTATCTGTTGTATCGAGTCCTGGTGTGGCGCTGTGGGTTAATGCACCAGACTGTAAAGCTGTTTTAACTGCAAGGTCGGAAGTTCAAGCTCACCACCTACTCCTCATAAACCCTATACAGTGTCACTATGAGTCAGAACGGACTCACCAGCACTTAACAACAACAACAACAACAACAATGGCTAACAAAAGGAGCTTTAGTACCATAGTGGGTTATGTGTTGAGCTGCTAACACAAGGTCAGCATTTCAAATTCACCAGCCACTCTTAGAGGAAAGATGAGGGTTTCTGCTCTTGTAAAGATTTACAGCTTTGGATACCCTATATGGGGTCTTTATGTGTCAGATTCTACTGGATGACACACAGCCACTACAGCCAATCAAATGGCTAATAACCGTGGCCATTTCTTCGTTTATTGGCCATCTAAATATCTTCTTTGATGAAGTGTCTGTTCATGTCCTCTGCCCATTTTTCATTTGGGTTATTTCCCTTTATCTTGTAGAGGTGTTGTTGTTTGTTAGTTCGTTCTGACTGACAGAGACCCTCTGTCGGGTTTCTGAGTAGTGGTTTGTGGGTTTAAACTGCCGACTTTGTGATTAGCAGTCCAGTGCTTATCGCCATGCCAGAATTTCAGAGGTGTTGTAGTTTCTATAACTTTTAGAGTCTAGTCCCTGTTTGAGATGTCATTGCAAACATTTTGTTCCCCCAGTTTGTGGGCTCTCTTTTTACAGAAAACAAATTAAAGAACTTTTGCCTGTTTAGTTTTGTTTATGTCAATTAGTGCTATATAGTTTTGATTGTAAATTTCTTACATGAATTTGTTAGAACTCCCATATGGTCATTGATTGAAATGATATATGTACAAAAAGTGTCTTGAGTCATAATAGACCTAGGACTTAGATTCTACTGTTGTTCATTGCTGTTGATTAGATTCCCACTTATGATTATCCTGGTTTTACTGAGTAGAATTGCTCCATTGAATTTCCTTGGCTGTAATCTTCATGGAAGAAGATTACCAGGCTTTTTCTTTAGCAGTTACCACTACATGGTGTGAAATGCCAACTTTTAGGTTAGTAGTGGAATGCACACCATCTGTTCCACTTAGGCATTGTTGTTGTTGTTATGTGCCGTGGAGTCGGTTCCGACTCGTAGCGACCCTGTACAGGGTTTCCGAGGCTGTAAATCTTTAAGGGAACAGAATGCCTCATCTTTCTCCTGCGGAACCACTGGTAGTTTCGAACTGCTGACTTTGCGGTTCACAGCCCGATTCGTAACCACTATGCTACCAGGGAACCTTAGGCATTAGTAGTTGGAATATTTGTCCTTTTTGATAGAAACAACACTGGGTATCACATGATTTTTGCAACAACATAAAAGGGTGACAGTGCACATGGATGTAACTAAATGATGGACTACACAGGAATCAAATCGACAACATTTGAGGAAAGATACAATGGAGAAGCGCAATATCATCAGTCAGAACAAGGCCAGAGCTGGCTGCAGAATCGACCATTCATTGCTAATACGAAGTTTTTTTTTGTTTTGAAGCTAAAGAAAAATGAAACTATTCCATGAGAGCAAAAGTACTACCTTGAATTTAAAGACAATCTCAAGAATAGATTTGACACATTGGACATTAGTGACCAAAGAGCAGATAAAGCACACATCATTAAATAGACAGGAAAGGAAATACCAAAATGATGTCAGAAGAGACTTTGAAACTTGCTTTTGAGCATGTTCTTGTTGTTGTTTAGTGCCGTTGAATTGGCTCCGACTTATAGTGACCCTGTACAGGGTCTCCAAGGTATGGTTGGTGAGTTTGAACTGCCGACTTTGTGGTTTAAATCAACCTGTGGTGCAGTGCTTTATCCCATAGCACTACACCAGGACTCACAGAATAGCTAAAGAAAATGGAATAAATTATGAAGTATAAGAGCTGACCGAAAAATTTCAAAGGGTCACTCAAGAAGATAAAGTAGAATTAGAAAATCAAAAGGGAAAAACACACTAGAGATTTCTCAAACTGAAAGAACTGAATTAAAACTCAAGCCTCGACTTGTGATGTGGAACAATTTCATGGACAAAATGTTGGTCAGCACAGGATGCATCAAAAGAAGGTGGAAGGAATACACAGTTATTGTACAAAAAGAATTGCCCTTCTGCATTCAACCATTTCATATGATCATGAACCAATAGCATTGAAAGAAGTTGTCCAAACTGTGCTGAAGTCATTGGTGAAAACCAGAAAATTGATGGTTTTCACCATCAATACTACTTGAGATGTTTCACCAAATGGATGCAGCACTGGAAGCCTTTGCTCACCCATTTATGCCATAAAATTTGTAGGACAGCTGCTTGGCCAACTGACTGGAAGAGATTCCTATTTGGGGTCACTCCAAAGAAAGGCAATTCAATAAAATGCAGAACTTATCAATAAGTATCATTAATATCACATGCAAGTAAGATTTTGCTTAAGGTTAAAAATCGGTTACAGTAATATATTGAAAAGGAACTGCCAGGTATTCAAACCAGATTCACAAGAGGACATGGAACAAAGGATATTATTGCTGATTTCAGACAGATCTTGGCCGAAAACAGAGAATACCTGGATGTCATTTATTTTAATGTATTTCATTGACTATGCAAAGGCAT
>NW_006408873.1:147718-148175 GCF_000296735.1 Chrysochloris asiatica | reverse complement strand
TTGAAATACCATGACTTGTGTCAGGCGTACCTTAGTCCTCAGTGACCTCTTTACTCTTGAACACTTTAAAGTGGCCTTTTGCAGCAGATTTGCCTTATGCAAGATATCATTTGATTTCTTGACTACTGTTTCCATGACCATTGATTGTGGATCAAAGCATAATAAAATCGTTGACAACTTCAGTCTTCTCCATTTATCATGATGTTATGTATTGGCACGGTTGTGAGGATTTTTGTTTTCTTTCCATTGAAGTGCAATCCATACTAAGGCTGTAGTCTTTGATTTTCATCAATGAGTATTTCAAGTCCTCTGTTTCCAGCAAGCAAGGCTGTGTGTCATCTGCATATCTCTGACTGTTTAATGAGTCTTCTTCCAATCCTGGTGCCATGTTCTTCTTCATGTAATCTAGCCTGCTCAGCATACAGATTGAATAATTATGGTAAAAGAGTTCAGCCCT
>NW_006408873.1:147095-147618 GCF_000296735.1 Chrysochloris asiatica | reverse complement strand
TTTCACATGCATCTGAGGCAATTGAAATACCATGACTTGTGTCAGGCGTACCTTAGTCCTCAGTGACCTCTTTACTCTTGAACACTTTAAAGTGGTCTTTTGCAGCAGATTTGCCTTATGCAAGATATCACTTGATTTCTTGACTACTGTTTCCATGACCATTGATTGTGGATCAAAGCATAATAAAATCTTTGACAACTTTAGTCTTCTCCATTTATCATGATGTTATGTATTGGTACGGTTGTGAGGATTTTTGTTTTCTTTCCATTGAAGTGCAATCCATACTAAGGCTGTAGTCTTTGATTTTCATCAATGAATATTTCAAGTCCTCTGTTTCCAGCAAGCAAGGCTGTGTGTCATCTGCATATCTCTGACTGTTAATGAGTCTTCTTCCAATCCTGGTGCCATATTCTTCTTCATGTAATCTTGCCTGCTCAGCATACAGATTGAATAATTATGGTAAAAGAGTTCAGCCCTGGCCTATACCTTTCTTGATTTTAAATCATGCCCTTTGTTCTAAAAA
>NW_006408873.1:116207-117131 GCF_000296735.1 Chrysochloris asiatica | reverse complement strand
TCAGATGCAGAAGGGGGGCCTTGATGTTATGTAGGAAAAACAGTCAGGAGTGGAATATGTCCTTTGGACTCTGAAATCCAGAAGGCAGAGCTGTGGCACTAGAGGAGTGGCAGAGGAGCAGTAGCAGCCGCAGAACCAAGGGACAGAGCCAAAGACAGACTTTCTGGCCCATGGAGCAAGTAAAGCTGAGTGCCTTTGGGCAGGCAGCTCACTTGTGGAGTGGGATGCCTCCAGACACTTAATTGAGGAGCTAAACTTGCTGATGACTCACTGTGCTAGAGCTTAGTGCCTTTGGACTGAGGCTTACGGCAGAGTGGTAACATTAGGAAAGGTGTATGTCAAGGTTGTATTCTTTCACCACACTTATTCAATCTGTATGCTGAGCTGGATAATCTGAGAAGCTGGATTTTATGAAGAAGAATGTAGCATCAGGATTGGAGGAAGATTCATCAACAACCTGTGATACAACCTTCTTGTTGGAAGTGAAGAGGACTTACAATACTAATGAAGATCAAAGGCTAAACTTTCATTATGGATTTTACATCAGTGTAAAGAAGAAAAATCATTACAACTGAACCAATAAATAACATCATGATAAATGGAGGAAAGATTGAAGTTGCCAAAGACTTTATTTTGCTTGGATTCACAATGAACATTCATGGAGGCAGCAGTCAAGAAATCAGAAGACGCGGTTTGCCAGGGCGGCCAGGTGGTGCAGGTGAGTGGGGGCTCCGGGATGGGGGGGGGGTGGCAACTCGCGAATTAAACCTCCCAGGTAGGAACCCACAGTCTCACAGCCCGCGTGAATCTCAGTGCGCCAGAGCCTTAGACCCACTTCTTTGAGAAATCACTGTGCGAGGAATTACAGGCTTCTTAAAATTGTGCCCCTGCAGCCCCAGCTCCTTTGGGCTTGAGGGGGCGGGG
>NW_006408873.1:111215-113378 GCF_000296735.1 Chrysochloris asiatica | reverse complement strand
TACCACTTTGAGGACTAAGGTGCACCTGACCCATGCCGTGGTATTTTCAATCACTTCATATGCATGTGAAAGTTGCACAATGTATAAGGAAGACTGTAGAATAATCACTGGATTTGAATCATGGTGTTGGAGAAGAATAGAGAAAGTACCATGGACTATCAAAAGAAGAAACAAATCTGTCTTGGAAGTAGTACAGTCAGAATGCTCCTTAGAAGGGTGAATGGCAAGACTTTGTCTCTCACTGTCAGGGGGACCTGTCCCTGGAGAAGGACACCATGCTTGGGTAAAGTGAACAGTTAACGAAAAAGAGGAAGATCCCCAACAAGATGAACTGACACAGTGGCAGCAACAGTGGGCTCAACATAACAATTGTGAGGATTGCACAAGACGGAGCAGTGTTTGGTTCTGTTGTCATGGGGTTGCTATGAATCAACAGCACCTAGTAACAACAACATTGTTCCAGATGCCTGTCTGTGGGGATGACTGAGAACATGTCCTGACTGGAAGCATTGTACCCTGAACATTTCTGACCTAGAATTGTAACCTGTTAACTTCCCTAACAAACTTCGTAATTGTGAGCACAGTATGTGAGCTCTATGTGGTCATTGCAATGAATCATCAAGCTCAGCTGAGTAGAGTGCTGTGGGAACAATGGTTGGCTGGTAATCTTTTTTGCATTGGGTCTTAAGGCAATGATTTGCTCTAGGGTACCCAAATGATGTGGAACTGTGGGTTAATGTGCTGGACTACAAAATTGGCTTGAACCACAAGATTGGTGGTCCAGCTTCTTGAAAACTCTATACAGGGTCGCTATGGGTCGGAACCAACTCAACGGCACTTAACAACCTGGGACAACATTGGTAAATAGAGAGTTTACTAATTTGGATCAACTTGGAAATATGTTTATTATGTAGTTTTGAAGAAAGGATATGTTGTCTCAGAAAACTGCACAATATCTTTACTAATTTAACAGTAATATGAGTACCTTCTGGTGAACTGTTTGTGTCAGTGTCTAGCAAAACCTTCAGGTTCAAGTTTGCAATTTGAGGAAATAAAATGGAAACAATAATGAGACAATGGTGGTGGTTGTGTGCCACCAAATCGTTCTGACTTAATAACCTTGTATAGGGTTTCTGAGGCTGTAAATCATTACGGGAGCAGAACTCCTCATCTTTCGACTGGTAGATTCGAATAGCTGACTTTGCAGTTAATAACGCAACTCATAATCCAGTACATTATCAGAGCTTCTCATGACTTCCTTCCTTTCTTTCTTTTTAATGTTACTTTCAGCTGTATAGTGAAAAAGGTGTTTCTATATAAGTTTGATAATTTCCTGGGGTCCTGGCAAGGCACTGTAGCATTGGACTGCTAACTACAAGGTCAGTTGTTCAAATCCACCCACCACTCCTGTAAACCCTATACAGGATTAGCTGTGGGTCCGAACCGACTCCATGACACTTAAAAACAACAACAAGTGTAATTAAGATTTAGATTTAAAAACTCACTTAAAATTTTCACAAACACCACCTGGGAGAATGCTTGCTTCATTTAAGGATTTAGAATAAATTATGTTTTCCTTAAACTGTTACTTAAAACATCAACCAAAAAAACAGATACAATTATATTTTGGAAGATCTATTCAGTGTCACTAGAGTCCTGGTGTGGTGTTGTGTGGGCTAATGCACTGGATTGCAAACTCAGTTTGAACCACATGGTCGGTGGTTCAAGCTTACCAGCTGCTCCTTGGAAACACTATACAGGGTTGCTGTGTCTTGGAACTGACTCGACAGCACTTAACAACAACAACAATTCACTTTATGGTGAATGTGATGACTCCATATTATAAATAATGGACTGCAAACCACAAGGTTGGTGGTTCAAGCCCACCAGCCTCTCTATGGGAGAAAGAGTAGGCTTTCTGCTCCCTCCAAGATTTAAAACTTGGGAAACCCTATACAGGGTCGTTGTGAGTCAGAACTGACTCAACTCACTTAACAATGCCTTTATAATACCTCTTTTGGGCCTCTCCTTTTGGAGAACAATTACAGTATCCAGAGCCTCTTCTACAGAATAAAAAATATTCTCCCTTCTTTGAGTCTCACATAATTTACTTAGAGTTGCCAACAACTATTAATAATAACTAGGCTATATCTTTTTCTTTTT
>NW_006408873.1:109300-111115 GCF_000296735.1 Chrysochloris asiatica | reverse complement strand
CATTAGCACTTTGGATTAATTGTTTCCTTGAGTCTTTTGTTTTCTTCATACTTCTTTGCTCCAGAGGGAAAAAGACCAATAGTTATAACATAGATGTCTGCTTGCAAGTTTTTAAGACTCCAGTTACTACTTACCAAAGTTGTTGTTAAGTGCCGTTGAGTCAGTCCTGACCCCTAGCAACTCTGTACAGTGTTTCTGAGGAGTGACTGGTGAGTTTGAAATGCTGACCTTTTGGTTCAAACAGACTTTGCCATCCAGCTCATTAGCCCACAGCACCACATTAGAATATTGCATTTATGGTCTATGTTATACCAATTGACCTGGGTATCTCCCATGACAATGGCTTCTAGCCTTCAAGCCGAGTCTCTCAGTCCAAGGAGGTGTTTGGTTATGGCTAAGAGATTTTCATGACTATGTCTCCTGAGACACAGAGCATGAAATAAGGTTTAGGGACAAACAGAAATGATTTATCATTCCATATTGCCTGGATAAATACTAATATTTTAATCTAAGGTCTTAAATGGCTTTATGTAAAGGAATGAGTAATAAAAGAATTTCATGAACCGTGACAGGGCTGATAGGGGAGTTATTTTTAAGAAAGTTTTTTTTTTTTTTTTTTGCATAGCTCAATAACATCTTGAAATTGGCTTCCTTTTCTACTTATTCCAGCCCACTAGATCCAGATCATGCTGCTCTTTGGAACTACATATTGTATCCCTTTTAGTTTGCTGCTACCTCATGATTTCCTCTTCTAAGTTTTCACAGAGCACGCCTGTGTCCATTTGTACCAATGTATCTACATTGATTACAATCCATTGTTGATGTTGATGAAGCTTCTGCCTACTTTATTAAAACACTGATCCTGTAATTTGCTGATTTCTTTTTTCCCATCAACAACTGGATATCCCATGCCTCTGGGTCTATGTTGTTCCTTTTCATTACATTTAATGAATGTTAGAAATGATTCTGCAAATGTATAGTCTTAATCTTGTTGCCTGCAGTGAGAAGTTTTTAATGTTTTTTTCCATATGTAAACTAAATCCCGTCTTTTAGCTTTTCTCTAATTTCCATGTGGTTTATCTCTTTTTACTGCAGGGAGTCTGGATATTTATAGGTTTTTCCCTTTCACTCTATCGTCAATGATTTTCTTTTTACATTCAGTGAAACACATCTATAAAAATGGTCTTTTCCCCATTTTCATTGACTTGTATTTATTTAAACCAGATTCCCTTTTTATGTCATTATTAATGTTCATGGTAATTTTTAATAGCTTGAGAAGCTGGAACAGAGCTTCAAGTTGTCCCATTAAATCAAATGACTCATGTCATGACTCTTGTCTTCAAGTTTTATCATTAAACCAAGAACAACGTTGTGTGGTGTTTTCTTTTTGGCTCACTATAAGATGAGAGTATTTAATAAGCATCTCTAAATGATTCCCTATTTCATTAATATGTTCTTGATATTATAGATCTATTATGCATGGAATGTAAAATATTCCTTTAACTAATTTTGAACAATTTTATAAACTTGCGTAGCTCTTGGAATATATAAGTAGAGGGCTGAATTATAAGTAATTGATAATGGTTGCACTAATTTGTGCTTGTTTTAATAGAATGATATACATTCAGTTTTTAAGTATTATTTTTTATACTTCATTGGCTTTCTTTTGGTAAAATTAATATTTTGATATCACTGTGCATGTCCTAGAGTCCTGGTGTGGCTCTGTGGGTTAATTCACCAGACTGCAAAGCCATTTGAACTGCAAGGTTGGAGGTTCAAGCTCACCAGCTGCTCCTTGGAAACCCTATACAGGGT
>NW_006408873.1:107422-109200 GCF_000296735.1 Chrysochloris asiatica | reverse complement strand
ATGGTCTGCTTGAGTGAAACAACAGATTACTGTGCATGTCCAGTAGAACAAGGAAAGAGTTCCTTTTTTTTTTTTTTTTAAGGATTAAAGATAATTTTCTTTACATGAGGAACTAGTAAACTGTAATTGATACTTACATTAAATTATGTTTATTTTGATCAGCTATGGCAAATCCAATATGCCTTTTGCTCATTTGCCATTAAGAATGCCTGACCTTTGAAGGATCCTGGCAATAAACATTTCAGTAATAATTTACCAAGATAGCAGAAATGTTTGCTGCTAAAAATAGTCATGCCAAGATAAAAAGAAAGCTCTAATTTTCTAAGACTTGCCAGTGACAGTTTTTCTCCAGCTATATATTTGTTGTTAAGTGCTGTTGAGTCGATTTCATCCCATAGCAACCCTGTATAGGGTTTCCAAGGAGCAGCTGGTGACCTTGAACCACTGACTTTGCAGTTCAAACTGACTTTGCAGTCTGACGCATTAGCCCACAGTGCCACACCAGGGCTCTCTCTCTATATCTATATCAACTCGATGACACTTAACAACAACAATAACATCTATATATATCTGGTAGCATAGTGGTTTCAAATCAGGCTACTAACCTCAGGGTCAGCAGCTCAAAACTACCAGCTGTTCTGTGGGAGAAAGATGAGACTTTCTGCTCCTGTAAAGATTTACAGCCTCAGAAACCCTGTATGTACAGGGTCACTATGAGTGGGAACCGACTCCACAGCACATAACCATCACCGTGTATATAGTTGTTAAGTGCTATAGAGTTGGTTCTGACTCATAGTGACCTTGTATAGGGTTTCCAAGGACCAGCTGATGAGTTTGAACTACCTACCTTGCAGTCGAGTGCTTATCCTAAAACACCAGGTGTGTTTTAGATTCAGAAATTATTAAGAAAGCAAAGTTAAAGCTGTGTTGCAGATTGAAATCATGTGACTGGGAAGTATTTCACCTGAGATCTTAAAACAGGCCATAATAAGAGGCACAGAGGAAATAAAACAAATACCAGTGATTCAGAACACTATTTTTGTAAGCCTGTTTTGCCCAGGTTCACATTTGTCTTGAAGATTTCAATCTTGAAAATGTGTTTTTATGTTTAGAAAAAATTAATAAGGCTTTTCTAAATGGGATGCACAGAAGGGTCAAATCTGATTGGAAAATACTGTTTTTGTGTTTCAACTCTTAATAATCATCTGAAGCAATAATTAACATTTAAACCATGCACTGAAACCAGTTGTAATTTCTTTATATTTCCTACTTACCTAAATGCCAAGTAAAATTAGACCCAATTGCTGCTTAAAGATGATGAAGATTGTAGGTTCAGAAAACTCACTTTTAATGTTTCAGAATTGAATCAGATGTTAAGTCCTTACCAGGTGTCTGGGTTAAGATGTTTGACTTTTCACAAATTTGTTGTTGTTAAGTGCTGTCGAGTCTATTTTGACTCATAGCAACCATGTACAGAGTTCTTCAGGAGCGACTCATGGGTTTGAACTGCCGACCTTGTGGTTAGCAGTCCAGTGCTTATTGTTGTGATCCATGTAAGAAGGACCGATGTCCCCAGTAGAGGTCAGTCTTGTGTTGATAATTATTGTACGAGAAAGGAAAAAAATAGGTATATTATTCAAATATCCAGCATATTTTATATATTTAGTAAATCATGAATTATGGAAAGAGGGTATTTAAAAACCACATTTATTGTAACAGAAGTAATATTTTGGCTCTTGTAGTTTATACTATGTTGTTGTTAAGTGCCATCAAGTCAG
>NW_006408873.1:95385-98730 GCF_000296735.1 Chrysochloris asiatica | reverse complement strand
GCATTATCCTACAGAGCCACACTAGGATTTTTCTAGAAAGATTACAGCCTGGAAAAGCCTATGGTGTAGTTCTACTCTGCCACATGGGGTCCTCTCTGAATTAGAATCAAATGAACAGCATACAAGTACAACATGCTAGTCATCAGTCTGCAGATGAAAGAGAATGTTTAATTGGCAGGACTCCTACTGCTGTGCTGTAGGGGGAAAACAAACTATGCCTAGAAATCATAAAACTGGCTATCGTTTGTTCAGATTTCTCATAAAAACATCTTTCAGAAGTAGCATCTTGCACTTCCGTGAACCTGAGGAGCCAGCCATACTGCTTCAAGGCAGTCTGATGCTCTCCCAATACCAACATTGTAACTGTTCAGCAATCTTTTCAGATAGTAGTAGAATCACTTCAGTTGCGTGTGCATTTTCATTTGTTAATTGTACCGCTTGAATATTGTGACATTTTGGAGCAATTACACATTTGCTTTAAAACCCCACACCTTTGTTATATATTTCTATGTAAATTCAGGTTTTAGAAATGCTGAATATATTTTGTTTTGTGATCTAGACGCTCATGTTTCAATCTTCTACTTTGTAGTTTTGTTTTGTACTTCCACAATAATTTAAAATAATCAGTCAACTTGCTTTCAGGATTCAATCATTTCCATACACATTTCATTACTTCATGGTGTGGTGCTGTAGGATAAGCACTGAATTGCTAACTGAAAAGTTGATGGTTCACACCTCCAGCTACTCTTTGAAAAACGCTATACAGATTTACTATGAGTTGGAACTGACTTAGTAACACATAACAATAAATAAAAATTTTTAATGCCATATTTCAACATTCTGAAACTTAAGATTAAAAAAAAATTTTTTTTTTTAAACATGCACCAATTTAACAATGTGGCACTATAGGATAAGTACTGGACTGCTAACCACAAGGTCTGTAGTTCAAACCCACCAATTGCTCCTTGGAAACCCTATACAAGGTTGCCTATGGGTTACTGCTATGGATTAACAACAGCAATTCACTGACACTGATTCTATTCAAGTTGTGCAGTAATTCGTACTTGTCCCCCTTTCTGAATAGTTCCTTTGCTACCAACATAAGCTCACTGCCCTCTCAACTTCATTGTTAATTTGAATCCATATAGGTAATTCTTTGAAAGGAACGCTATTCCAAGACTGAAACTAGGATTCATTTTTCAATTGATGTTTCACAGTTTCATTGGCAGCATTTTTTCTTTTTCAGTGGTACAAAAGGAATGGTGTTCTAGACTTTATAAAATGTGACATTTTGCTTTCTTTTCTAAGGACAAAAAATGTAAGGTTGTTGCCACTGTGCCAATCTATTTGGGGGTCTTCCTCTTCTTCACTGACTTTCTACTTTAACAAACATATTATTCTTCAGGAAATAGTCCCTCCGGATAATATGTCTGAAAGATGAGAGATGAAGTCTGGTGATCTTGGCTTCTAAGGAACATTCTGACTGTACTTCTTCTAACACAACTTTGTTTGTTCTTCTGAAAGTTCATGGTACTTTTAATATTCTTCTCCAACACCATAACTCAAATGCATCCATTCTTCTACAGTCTTCCTTTCACATGCTTATGAGGTGATTAAAAATACTTTGGAATGGTTCAGGAGCACCTTAGTCTTCATACTGACATCTTTGCTCTTGAACACTTTAAAGTGGTCTTGTGCAGTAGATTTGCCTAATGTAATATGTCATTTGATTTATTTACTGTTACTTCCATGAGTGTTGATAGTGGATCCAAGCAAAATGAAGTCTTTGACAACTTCAATCTTTTCTTTATGTGTCATGATGTTATTTATTGGTCCAGTGATGAAGATTTTTGTTTGCTTTACATTGAGGTGCAACCCATACCGAAGGCAACCTATACTTATTGATCTTCATCAATAAGTATTTTAAGTCCTCTTTGCTTTCAGCAAGCAAGGTTGTATCATCTATGTATCTCAGGTTGTTAGACTTCCTCCAATCCTGATGCCACATTCTTTTTCATATAATCCAACTTCTCAGATTATTTGCTCAGTATACAGATTGAGTAAGTATGGTGAAAGAATACAACCCTGGTGCACAGGGTTTTAAACCTGTTTTAAACCATTCAGTGTTCCTTCGTTCTGTTCGAACACCTGCTTCTTGGTCTATGTACAGGTTCCTCATGAGCACAATTAAGTGTTCTGGAATACCAATTCTTTGCAATGTTATCCATAGCTTGTCACAATTCACACAGTCGAAAACCTTTGCAGAGTCAATAAAGCAAAAGTAAACACCTTTCTGGCATTCTCTGCTATCAGCCACGATCCATCTGACATCAGCAATTATATCCCTTGTTCAACATCCTTGTCTGAATCCGGCTTGAACCTCTGACAGTTCCCTGTCAATGTACTGTTTATCTGTCCTTTATTGACTATGCAAAGGCTTTTGACTATGTAGATCATGACAAGCTATGGACAGTGTTCGGGAGAATTCCTGAGCACTTAATTGTGTTCAATGGATACTTGTACATAGAACAAAGGACCGTCGTTCAAACAGAACAAAGGGACATTTTAATGGTTTTAAATCAGGGAAGGTGTGTGGCAAGATTGTATTATTTCACCATATTTATTCAATTTGTAGTCCATCAGTTCCTGGAGCCTTGTTCTTTGCTAATGCCTTCAGTGCATATTGGACTTCTTCCTTCAATATCATTGGCTCTTGATCATATGCTACCTCTTGAAATGGTTGAACATTGACCATTTCTTTTTGGTACAGTGACTCTGTGTATTTCTTCTATCTTCTTTTGATGATCATTCAATATTTTGTGTAAAGAATCTTTTAGTATTTCAAGTCAAGGCTTGATTTTTTTCCTCGGTTCTTTCTGCTTGAGAAATGCTGAATGTGTTTTTCCATTTTAGTATTCTAATTTCAGATCTTTGCACACTTAATTATAATATTTGGCATTGTCTCTCAAGCTGTCCTTTGAAAGTTTTTGTTCAGCTTTTTTATCTCCTCATTTCTTTACCATCCTTATGCTGGAGAGCAAGTTTCAGTCTCTTCTGACATCCATGTTGGTCTTTTATTTCTTTCTTGCCTTCTTTTTTTGCCATAAAAATTTAAAAAATATTATACAAATTAAAAAAAACATCCAAATGCTGGCACTGTCCAGAAAAGTTTAACAGTATTATTTATAATTGTTATAAAGTTGAATTGCTGTATTTAACAGTATTATTTATAATTGCTATAAAGTTGAATTGCTGTATTTAACAGTATTATTTATAATTGTTATAAAGTTGAATTGCTGTAATTTGTTCACTAAACATTTTGACTTGCACTAATGTTTTATGTTT
>NW_006408873.1:94228-95285 GCF_000296735.1 Chrysochloris asiatica | reverse complement strand
CAAGTGAAAGATCAGAGCAGCACTCCATTGCAGATGTCTGACCCATCCATAGAGATAAAGGTATGGACATTCCTTTTGTATTTTATTTTCTCTGTTCATTGGTCTCTTGCTGGGACTAGATGGGGTGCCTGAGTGAGTGGATGCCATCCCACCCCTGGAGGGTTCTGCTACACGTGCACACAGATCTGCTCAGCAAAATCTAAGAAGGGGACATGTTCTGCTTAAAACCAAATGGCAGTGCAAAACGTATACAACTGGCCCTGATCTGTTAATCACTAGGAAAAAGGCCTGAATGGGGTTATGGAGTGGGAGAGAGACTGAAAAGGAAACAGGCTGGAAATTAAATCCTGAATTACATCATAAGGACCAACAGTGACATCTGGAGATTTCTCAGGCAGCCTTGAAAGCAAGAAGCTCAAAATACTCATATTTTGCTACATAATTTTTTTTTTTCTTTTCTCTTTTCTGTGATTATAGACTATAGTATACAATCTGCTTTGTTTTGTATTGTTTGCTGTTGCTGTTTTGTTTTTTGGTCCCCTTTTAACCTTTAGGGGGCTCTTTCTCTCCCTACATTACCCAAGAAAAGACAGAAATTGTGGTCATACAGTCAAGCTACAATCACACCCTATAAAATCCCACCATCCAGGCAAGAGCCAATACTAGCTGCTATACACCAGATAGTCAGCTAACACCTGCTAGAGTTACTCTGAATTGAGTAATAAAAAGAATGAAATGGGAAGCCCATCTCCTGATTACATCTACCTGGAGGCAATCAGAAAGCATAATAAAACGTCAACATACATTCATCTAATTATTGAGGTCACAGCTAACTACTGAAGATGCCCAAGAAACAGATGACTATATCAGTACATGTCCAGAAAAAAAGATAGAATGACTGGGACAAATGAGCAAGAGATAGACCTAGATATCACATTGGCAGAACGAATAAGAAAACAAGATCGTTCAGTATGCTGCCTATAAGAGATACAAAGACAAAATCAGACTAAAAGTCAAAGGGTGGGAAAATAATATACCAAGCTAATTGCAATAAAAA
>NW_006408873.1:92146-93178 GCF_000296735.1 Chrysochloris asiatica | reverse complement strand
TGAGGATTTTTGTTTTCTTGACATTGAGATGTAATCCATACCGAAGGCTGTGCTCTTTGATCTTCATCAGTAAATGTTTTGAGTCCTCTTTACTTTCAGCAAACAAGGTTATATCATCTGCATATCGCATGTTGTTAATGAGTCTTCCTCCAGTCCTGATGCCATGTTTTTCTTCATATAGCCCAGCTTCTCAGATTATTTGCTCAGCATACAGGTTGAATAAGTATGGTGAAAGGATGCAGCCTTGGCGCACAATTTTCTTAATTTTAAACCATTCAGTGTCCCCATGTTCTGTTTGAACAACTGCCTCTTGGTGCATGTACAGATTCCTCACTACTGGGTAATAAAATAGAACACTTTCATTTATTCATGTTTTGTAGAATCTTGTATGCCAGGCCTGGGGCTTGGTGATAATGGAGGAAGAAAGATAGCTTTAACTATGGAAGAGTCTTAGCCCAGGAGGGAAATAACCATATCTGTGTGTAGTTGTAGACTTTCGAATCTGTGCCCCAGATCCCTGCGGAGTGCCTAGTGAGAAAGATTATTCTTGCAGGACCCATGGAGGGACATAACAGATGTCATTGGGGAATAAATGGTTAATCTGACCCTGGAACAATGTGTTCACCAGGAAGGAAGGCAGGACACAGGCTTTCTTGTTGTTATTTATTAATATGGACTTGATTCAAAGCAAATTTCTTTCCTTGTCAGCAATTTATGCACAGATTGTTTGGTGACATTAGTTATAATCCTGACAATGTGTCAATACTTCCCATTCCTACTGTGGCTTCCCTGTTTGTGTTCCTCTAGTTTTCCTACCCCTTTCTGCTTTTTAACTTTTCTTTTGGGCAAGTGCTGCCTTTTTGGTTTTGTATAGTTGATTGTTCTGAGGAGTGTGTTCCTCCTGGGTGTTACTGTTCTCTTTATAAGACTGTCTTTTAGGAGACTGAAAGATGATCTCTGGGAAAGGCTTCAGTTAGAAGCATATCTAAGGGCTATTCAGAAAAATGGAATTCCAAAACACTTAACTGTGCT
>NW_006408873.1:81145-85441 GCF_000296735.1 Chrysochloris asiatica | reverse complement strand
TTGTCTCTCATACTTTAGGCATATTATCAGGAGGGACCAGTCCCTGGAGAAAGGCATAACTCTTGGTAAAGTGAAGGATTAGTGAAAAAGAGGTAAACCCCAAGGAGATGAATTGCCACAGTGGCAACAACAATGGACTTAAAGAGTAGCCGCAACTGGGAGGATGGCGCAGGACCAGATGGTGTTTCATCCCATTGTACATAGGGTCGCTATAACTTGGAAACAACTTAAGGGCACCTAACAATCAAACAGCCTTCATGAGGGGTATTGGCCTATCATTTCCTTTTTTAGTCATGCCCTTGCCTGATTTTAGTTTTAGGGTTATGTTGGCTTCATAAAATGTATTCTGGAGTTTTTTTCTTTTTTTAAATCTTATCTGTGTTCTAGAATAGTTTGAGTAATTAGTGTCAGCTCTTCTCTGAATATTTCTTAGAATTTACCAGTAAAGTTATCTATGTCCATACTTTTTTGGTTAGGAATTTTTAAATGACCTAATCAAATTATTTTATATCTCTGTTCAACTTCTATACTTCCTTGTGTGTTAATTTCAGTAGGTTGTGTTTTTCTAAAAATTAGTCCATTTCTTCTAGATTTTCCAATTTGTTGGAGTATAATTTTTCATAGTATTCTGTTATCATTTTTATTTCCATTGGTTCTGTTGTGATGTCACCAATTTTGATTCTTATGCATGTAATTTGCATCTTCTTTTGCTAGATTTGCCAATGATTTTTCAAATTTATTAATCCTATCAAAGAAGCAACTTTTTGTCTTGGTAGGTCTTTCTATTGTTTTTCTGTTTGTATTTCATTTATCTCTGCTCTCCCCTTTCTTATTTCTTTTTTTCTGGTGACTGTAGGCTTACTTTGTTGCTCATTTTCTAATAGATGTTTTGTGTTAATGTGTTTGTTTGGTTCCATCTTCTTTTTGATGTCTGCATTTACTACTTTAAATTGTCCTGTAAGCACTACTTTTGCTGTGCCCCAAAGGTTTTGGTATGTTGTGTTTTTGTTTTCATTTGATTCATGGAATTTTGTTATTTCATTTTTATTTGTTTTATTACCCAGTAGCTTTTAAGTGGGGTTATTCAATTTCCATGTATTTGACTTTTTCTTGGTTTCTGATTTTAAAACATTGTGATCTGAAAAGATGCTTTGTAATATTCCAGTGTTTTAAAGTTTCTTGAGGTTTGCTTTATGATGTACCATATGTCCAATTCTGGAGAATGTTTTATGTGCACTGGAAAATAATATATATTTTGCTGTTGGTGGGTTGGATGCTCTGTAAAAGTCTATAAGGTCAAGTTGGTTGATTGTTTTGTTTAGTTCCTCAGTGTCTTAGTTGAGTTTCTTTATAGTTATTCTATCCTTCATTGAAAGTTGTTGTAGGAAGGAGCCATTGGATTAATTCTGACTCATAGAGATCCTATGTAGGGTTTCCAAGGAGTGGCTGGTGAGTTTGAACTGCTGATCTGGTTGCTCAAACTGGTCTTGCAGTCCAGTGCTTATCCTTACAATGCTACACCAGGACTCCTCACTGAAAGTGGTGTATTAAAATCTCCTACTATTATTTTTGTATATTTCTTTCTTTAATTTTATTCAAATCTGATTTATATATTTTGAAGCTCTTTCATTAGGAGCATAGATATTTATTATGGTTGTGTTCTTTTGTTCAATTGACCCTTTAATCATGAGATAACCTTCTTCTTTGTCTCTTATGCTTGTATTTAGCATAAAGTCCAAATATTAGAATTTTTTACTGCTATTTATTAGAAATTAATATTGCTATTCTTGCTTGTTTTTGATCGATGTTAACTTAATATATTTTTTTCCATCCTCTGATTTTTAAACTCTTTGTGTGTAAAGTATGTGTCTTATAGACAGCATATTTCAGGATTCTGTATTCTTATCCATTCTGCTACTCTTTGTCTCTTGATTGGTCCATTTAATCCACTTATATTCATTGTAATTATTGATAGGTGTTTGTTGATTGAAGCCATTTTGTTTTGTTGTGATACTGCTGATTTCTTTGTTCCACATACTTTTCTGTGCTGAGTTAATTTTGTTTGTGTGCTTTCTTATCAATTTCATTATTATTGTTGTTTTAATATTTGCTAAATCTTTGTGGGAGTGCTGGTGTGTCACTGTAGGATAAACACTTGACAGCAAGAATAGTTTGAACTGCAAGGTCAGTTGTTCAAACCCACAAGTGGCTTCTCAGAAATGTTATACAGGGTCACTATGAGTTGAAACTGACTCTACAGCACATACATAGACATCATGATTGGTAAAGTGGAGAGTTAGCGGAAAAGAAGAAGGCCCCCAATGAGATGGGTTGGCACAGTGGCAGCAACAATGGGCTGCCATTGTATAGCAATAATTGTGAGGTTGGTGCAGGATCGGACAGTGTTTTGTTTTGTTATGTACAAGGTTGCTATGAGTCAGTACCAACTTGATAGCACCTAACTACAACAACAACAAATGACCACCATCAGACATTTACCCTCACGGATACTAATTGGCCAGTCTTGCATCAGAATCCCAGGTGGGAGGGAGTGTTTCTTCAAGTCCAGGTCATGTGTGCCAGGTGCTAGACAGCAGTGGATAGAGAAGTGCGAAAGCCTTAGGTAGCAGCACTATATCTCCTATCAAAGTATACCCAATGGAATATTTGACCATAAATGTTCATTATAAATTTATGGACATTGAACACTATTGATATTATAGATACATTGCTGGGTTCTTTTATTAATTAAAATGATCATGTGTAACTTTTATAATTAAATAAGTGGAATACAAAATAAATATTAAAATATATATATATATATTTTCAGGCTTAGCACTTAAATAGATATATTTCTGGGCACAGAGTTAGGAGCTATCTGAAATCTCAGTCATAGATATTAACTACCAGCTCACTGCTCCACCATCTCCCCAAGCAGGGAAGATTGAGCTTTGACTTTTAGAAAATTGAACTAAGTGGTTCTGTAGCTTGTACCTAGTATAAGTTGGTGGGTGAAATAAAATAAGATGGTAGAAAGAAATAGTTCATGAGCACAAATTTATTTTATTCTTTTCCTCTAATCACCATTTGATCGTCACTCATGACCTCAACTTAAGCTTACTCTTATACCTGATTTAGGAAGCAGAAAGTATTTTTGCTTGATAACTTACAGCAAAACAAAGTTGGGAAGGCAAGTATGTTGCTCTAGTTTGTTAAGAGACAGATGTTCCTAATCTTCCAAGGAGCCTTTCTTGGAAGTGATGACAATTGTTATAGAATTAAACTCTGTGAGCTTAGGGAAACATGTGTCTTTGCTTTCTATTCAAAATAGAGGCAGGGGACAATATAGGTCAGTAAATATAGTTGCTGTCCCCTTAGAATAACTGGCGATAAAATGCTGGTGCATCTTATTTTAATCCTCTCCAATCATTTTCTAATTGGGTGTCCTTCACATAATAGCTCAGCAGGCGCTCATTCACATAATTTTTCTGTTTGTGTGCTTTGGGGAAGACAATTCTACTTTGGTGAATGTTTGAACTTTAGCTGATCAAATGTTTAGGCTAGTATATATGGGTGTCATAAGCTTATTAAATTTCTCATAATGCCTTCAAGTATACTGGAAAATGCATCAGTATATATTAAAATCTTCTGGCAGGTTTGTCAAAATACGGATTGCTGGGCTTAACCTTTAAAATGTCTGATTCAGTAAGCCAAGGAACCATAGTGGTGCACTGGTTAAGTGTTTGGCTGCTAACCAAAGGGTTGGCTGTTGGAACTTACCCCAAGATTCCAAGGAATTAGACCTGGAGATTTGTGTATAAAAGATTGTTGCTCTTATGAAGTGCCATCTAATCAGGTCCGATTCATAGTGACCCTTTGTAGGATTTCCAAGGCTGTAAATCTTTTTTTTTTCAAGCATCTTAACATTATTCCCCTCTTCTCCCCATTCCAACCACGTCTCAATCCCTGTATCCCAGAGCCCTGTTGTTCCAAGGTTGTGCATACATTATTATTTACCTCTGTCCCATTTAGCCCATTCAAACCTGCCTAATTGTTCTCCCATCTGCTTTGTTCTTCCATTCCCCTTTCCCTTCTTATATATTGCCCCCCTTCCCAGCACCCAAAATATTCTGTGTCTATTCCCTGCCTTGTGGTCCACCTTCCCATCCCTCCCCTTACCCCACTCCCCACATCCCACCAACCAGCAAAGAATTCCCTCCTCCCTCTTTAGTCTGGATTCTTTTTCTTAGTCTTTTATAATAGTGGTCTTATGCAGTATTTCTCCTTTTGTGACTG
>NW_006408873.1:50633-52148 GCF_000296735.1 Chrysochloris asiatica | reverse complement strand
GAAGCTCTAAATTTCGTTGGGAACAGAAAACCTCATCTTTCTTCTGTGAAGTGGCTGTTGGGCTTGAACTGCCGACTTGTCCAGTGCTTATCCTACAGAGCCACTGGACTCCCTAATTCTGGGTGATGTTGTTGTTGTTAAGTGCTGTTGAGTAGGTTCTGACTCATAGGTACCCTGACTAGGGGGCTGAAGTTTTAAATATTCACAGGAGCAGAAAGCATGAACTTTTCCCACTGAGCAATCGGTGGACTCAAAATATGGACCTTGTGGTTTACAGTCCAGTGCTTATCATATGGAGTCCCTGCACTCTGCAATTCTGATGGTAGATTTAAATTTATTGTATAGTGGGCTGTATCCCATAGTAAAATTAATGATGTGAAATTTTGGGGAATAAATTAAATCTTTAAAAACCTTTGAGCATCATCTAGCTTAGGATTCATTCAAGCAAATGCAAATTGCTTATGTAATTTTCAAGGTCTTAATAAAGTATTATCAACATGGTTTAAATGTGAGATTAGCTAATGCAAATAGTAATTAGAATGAGATTTAGTTTATACATTTGGAGTTGTAATGGGAAGCTCTTATGGGGACTTTCTTATTGTATACAAAACAGAAATATGAAAAAGTTTGTTGTATCTTCCTGTATTTCTCCTGAGGTGCAATTCCTTGCAAGATTCTCCTGGGAGATAAAGGATAGATGAAAATGTGAATGAAATCTATATAGAGAATTTAATTATTTCTACATTGCCCTCTATTTTCCAGTGAGGAGTAAATACAGAAGGATTGATTTATTATTTTTTTTAAAGGAAATGGCTATAATATTTAGAGAAAATGAAGATAAATGTATTAACAACTGTAAAAAAAAATGTAACCCATTCATATGCCTTTATACTCAAGAATCTTGATGCTTTTAATTCCCATCTATCCTCTGATTTGCTGTTTGACTGGTTCCCTTAACAATAATGGCACTGGTGATCTCTGAGGGATTCTGGTTCTAGGCACAGCAGCATTCAACATCAATAATTTGCTTTCGTTTGTGAAGTTTGCTTCGATCTCTCCCACCTTTAACCTCCTGTATTAGTGTCTGGTGCAAGAAAGTGCCACAAAGTGGGTATTTTATAAGAACCTTATTGTCTCAATTTTAGACACCAGCAGTCCAAGTTCAGGGTGTGGGCAGGACCCTGTTCTCTGTGAAAGCTTTAGAAGAAGATCCTCTCTTCTTGCTTCCAGCTATGGCTGCCTAAGGTATTCTTGGCTTGTGGCAGCATGATTCCTTCCTTACAAGACCTATCTGTCATTCTGTGTCTTTTCTTCTTTATAAAGATATGGTGCTGGATAAGAATATTAAAAGTAATATGGACTGCCAGAAGAACAAACAAGTCTGTGTTTGAAGTAAAACCAAAACTCTCCTTAAAAGCCAAGATGACCAGATTTCATCTCTCATACTTCAGACTTATTATAAGAGGGGACCAGTCCCAGGAGAAGAACATCATACTTGGTAAAGTGGAAGTACAG
>NW_006408873.1:48442-49171 GCF_000296735.1 Chrysochloris asiatica | reverse complement strand
GCTATGAACTAGAAGATTGAGGTCTGAACCCACCAGTTGCTACTCAGGAGAAAAATGTGCCAGCTTCTCTCTGTAGAGATTTGCTTTTGTTGCTAAGTGTCATTGAGTAGATTCTAACTCATAACAACCCTGTATAAGGTGTCCAAGGCTTTAAATCTTTACAGGAGTAGAAAGACTTATCTTTCTACTATGGAGCAACTTGTGGGCTCAAAACCACTGACCTTGGGCTTTGTAGTCCAGTGCTTATTTTACAGGGCCACAAGGTAATTCTACTCAGTCCTATGGGGTTATTATGAGTCAGAATCAATTTATTAACAGTGAGTTAGAGATAAAAATCACAGATCTTAAAATGCACAGTTTGATGATTTTAGTACCATCACCAGGATCTAATTTGAGAACATTGTCATCACTCTGCAAATCTAGCAGATATTAGTAATCATTTCCCATGCTTGCCTATTTCCTTTCCCCAGGACAAGGCACCCACAAATCAACTTTCTGTCTTTATAGAGTTGTCTATTCTGGCCATTTCATATATGTGACTGCCTTTTCTCACTTAGCAAGAATGATACAAGAATGAAACATGTATCAGTACTTCATTTCTTCATTTGATGGACTACATTTTAGGTATCCATTTAGCAACTGATGGGCAATTGGGTTGTTTCCACTCTTTGGCTATTATGAATAATGCAGCTATAAGAACTTGTATACAAGTGATTGTGTGGTGTATAT
>NW_006408873.1:42781-46748 GCF_000296735.1 Chrysochloris asiatica | reverse complement strand
GTATGGATTACATCTCAATGTCAAGAAAACAAAAATCCTCACCAATGGACCAATAAACAACATTCTTATCAATGGAGAAAATATTGAAGTTGTCAAGGACTTCATTCTTCTTGGATCATCTATCAACACTCATGGAAACAGCAGTCAAGAAATCAGAGGACATATTGCATTAGGCAAATTTGCTGCACAAGACCTTTTTAAAGTGTTGAAGAGTAAAGATGTCAGCTTGAAGACTAAGGTGTGCCTGACCCAAGCCATGGTATTTTCAATAACCTCATAGGCATGCAAAAGCTGGAGAGTAAATAGGGAAGAATGTAAAATAGTTGATGCTTTGTTATGGTGTTAGAGAAGAATATTGAAAATGCCATGGGTTTCGAAATGAACCAACAGATCTGTGTTTCAAGAAGTGCAGCCAGAGTGCTCCTTGGAGGCCAAGTTGGCCAAACTTCATCTCTTCTACTTCAGACATATTGTCAGGAGGGACCAGTCACTGAAGAAGGATATCATGTTTTGTAAAGTGGAGGTCAGAGAAAAAGAGGAAGACCCCCAGCAAGAGGATTGGCAAAGTGAAAGCATCAGTGGGCTCAAGTGTGGCAGCAATAGTGAGGTTGACCCAAGATTGGGCAGCATTTCAAAGTTCTGCTGTGCATAAAGTTGCTATGAGTTGGTACCGACTTGATGGCACTTTACAACAACAACCTTGGGGGTGTGGCCTGCTCTCAATATAATGGACATGTGGGAAGGACTTTCTCTTCTACTGGGGACCTGGGACTCTACAATTATAAGCCATTTCATTGATAATAAACTTATCTATATCTATCTATCTGTCTATCTATCTATCTATCTATCTATCTATCTATCTATCTATCTATATGATTCTTTAGAAAATCAGGCCTAAGACATGTGGGGTTCTAGAGAAACAAAATCACAAAGATGAATTTCCTAAATTGTATCTCAAGCCTGGCTAATTTTAAAGACACTGAAAAAGGGTAAAAGCATGTCTGACGTCCACTTCATAGGATTCAGCCTTGGGCTGATTTTTTGTTTGGTCTTCTTTATCTCTTGTGGTGAGTCTTGGTATGGCACTGTGGATTAATGAGCTGGATGGCAAAGTCAGTTTAAACTGCAAGGTCAGCAGTTCAAGCTCACCAGCTGCCCCTAGGAAACCTTATACAGGGTCACTATGGTTTGGGACTAGGAAATCAGACATGGTCTCCACTTGGCATAAGCAGTTGGGCTGTAAGCCAGATTCATTGCAATGGCTCCAGACCTATCAAAGTATGAGGTTTGCAAGAGAGAGGATGAAAGGGCATGGAATAAAATACTTAAACATGAGAGAAGCAGCTTCTGGAGTTGTCTGGAGCCAATGATGTGCTGGTTAAACAGGGCTGATGGTGGGTCAGAGCCTACTGGAATCCACCCTGCCAGAGGCCCAAGACTATATTCATATGAATGGAATTATTCCAAGGGAGAAGACTGAACTTGAATGTCTTAAAATGTTGTGTGCTTCACTGCCTTATGGATAGTGATTTCTTCTATTATTGTAAAATAGACATACATGTGTGATAGAAATGAATATTGGAAATTATGATTTCATAGAAATTGTAAGTCTGCCTTCAGCCTATACTTGATTGGATTTGCTAAAAGGGGAGTTGGAATTTGCCTGAAAACATAGACTTTTTGCTTTAAACCTTTAGATGTTGTTGTTATGTGCTGTAGAGTTGGCTCCAACTCATAGGGACCCTGCACAGGGTTTCTGAGGCTGTAAATCTTTAAGGGAACAGAAAGCCTCATCTTTCTCCCGCAGAACAGCTGGTAGTTTTGAACTGGTGACCCTGAAGTTAGCAGCCCGATTCATAACCACTATGCTACCAGAGTTCCTTAAGCCTTTAGCAGTCTAGGTTGAGCTGCATGTCTTTTCAAATGCAAATATCCCAACTCTGAAGGTTCTGGGTGGGGCTCAGGATTCCACCTAAAGCACCATACTATCTAAGCTGTAGGTGGAATCCTGAGCCCCACCCAGAACCTTCAGAGTTGGGATATTTGCATTTGAAAAGACATGCAGCTTAACCTAGACTGCTGGGAGTACAGAAGATTTATGATGGAAAGAAAGCAGAAAAATAGACAGTTTGGCTTTTTGCCTTTTGGAGGCATCAAGGCAAGGAAAGTTGGCCTATCAGTGAAAACCCCTTCTAGTACTGAATGTTACAGAGAACCAGCCAGCTATATACTTGCTGGTGACCACCTGGATCTACATGTGAGTGTATTTGGAGGAAATGCAGCAATGAAGATATGGGTTGAATTTGAAAGTGTTACATTGGTACCCACTGATCTTGAAGTAAGAGGAGTGGGAAGGCTGGCTGGGCTGAAGTTTAGAGAGTTGTGTGAACTCTTGAGCCCATGGGCACTGACCTAGCCCATAGGGGCTTGGGCTGAGAGTGAAGGTGCCAGCTAGTTTGAAGTGCAGGGAGGTATGTGTGAACTCCCAAACTTGCAGCTGATACTCATTTGACTAGCTCAGATGGCTAAGATTGAGATGACCAAAGCTGATCAGATGAAGACAAAGATGTTTGAGCAAATGTAAGTTGCTACAATTTGATAAACTGGATTTTAGCTTATGGATGCAGTTGCTCAAAATTCCAGTCAGAATGGAAGATTCTAAAGATCAAGGAACACACTTGTCTTCTCAGTGTACTGGGTTGATAGGGATGGGCAATTTAGACATTGCCTATTAAAAATGGGGGGCTATAAAGGCATGAAGTGATTGGCTTACAAATTATCATGGGTGTGCATAGTTTAAGAATGAAGGGACAAGGAAGAATCTCATCTGACTAATTTTCCTCTTTTACAGATGAATATGGTGAAAGGGTTGGGAGATGATTCTGACAGGATTTTATGATTTCAATTGTTAGTAGGATTGTGATTTTCAAAACTATAATTGTAGAAGACGTATAGCTAAAAGTTGGGAATAGCTATCTTTCATGTCAGTAACAGACGTTCCCAGGACAATCATTAAGGAAGAGCATGAATGGGCATGGGATCCCTGTCTGGAAAATTGATGACAGCAGAGACTGAGGCAGAGGCAGTGGCATGGAAAATGAGAACAACTATGGACTCAAGTCCCATGGACCGAGTAAGGCTGTGTGCCTACTGGTAGGAGACTGGCTTGCACAGTGTGCCCTTTGGATATTTAAATGAACATGTATTTTTTAATTTTGTTTTGTATGTGTGCAGCAGATATTTTTGCTTTGTTTATTGTGATATAAAAAATGAAAGTAGGGCCAATGTGTTGTGTTTTTTTTTTTTAAACAAAATTCACGTTTTATTTAGATTGCAATAAATTGTACAAAATTGATTTTCTTCATCTAATTACTGGTAATTTTCTGTGTTATTCCTAGATAAACCTCAAAGCATTTAATTTTGCAGGTTGACCAGGTTTTGCTTATAACTTAAAATGAGGCAGTAGATATAGTCATGGGAAAAGACCAAAGAAAACAAATATATCGGTTATTAGTGTCCATATCCTTTGATTCTGTCTTGACCAGGAATGAAACAGAATTGTTCAGAATATACCAGCCAAAAAGTTTTTGAAGGTGTAGGCTCAACAAAGGAATGTAAACAGCAGCAACCAGATGTGGAATGACAATGATAAGTTCTTCTATTCGAACATTAACTAACATGTTCCTTCAGGTTCATTTGATAAAGACAAAATCTATGCTGACATCCTTGTTTGTCTCACTCTAGTAATTCCTTTAACTGTCCATTATAGATTTTTAACATACTTAAAACTTTAACAAGTCAAAGATCAGTCTTGTGATTCATTGTTCATATTAGAGTATATTCCTTCCTCCCAAACCTTCTCAGAATTTATTTCTTAAAAGAACTGTAACTTAATACCTGATAATTGGATGCACAGTGATAATAAATGTTATATCTAAAATGACATAACATAAACAAATGATGCTGG
>NW_006408873.1:39128-40201 GCF_000296735.1 Chrysochloris asiatica | reverse complement strand
TCCATAGGCCTTACAGGATTTCCTCCAAATATCGAATCTGAGGAAAAAACCTATTTTAAAATAGTGTCTTAGGTATTTTCAGTGGTTTCTTAATTACCTGTAGGAAGCTCTGACTTAGTTGTATAGAGTTTCATGTGTGTGTCTACCATTAAATCCAGACCATGTTTTATATCAAAATTTATGTTAAGCAAAGCTAAGTTACTTGACCATTGGTCTATCAAAGTGTTCCTCAGGTATGCTTTAAGACGTCTTCGTCCATTTTCATAGTGTTCATTCTCAACTTTCATCACAGGAAGTACACACAGAACCTTCAGCAATGCGACATAAGGAAAGAACTTGATGTCAGGCCGATGGAGGGCTTCATAAATGGTGGATGGAAGCTCTATATCTTTTCCTCTGTGTTTCCACTTTATTCTCCAGCAGTGAAGTTGAGCTGACAGTGTGTCAGGATTGGGTAAGTCACTTCTGTGCCTGTCAGCATGGTGTTGCTTTGACGTATTGAATTTGAACTGTCCTATGACAGAGGGTACCAGAGATAAGCATTTAAGAGTTTTGAGATGCTGTTCTGAAAACATATCTTTAAGTTCCTGAATAATGGAATCTATTGTTGGGACACTTGGAGCTTTTTTATATTCTTCTGTGGAATTTACTAGGGAGTTTAATTTGAATATCAAGTCTGATTGCCAAATTTGTGGCTTCTTCAAACCAAAATTCATGATAAACTTCAGTGTTTTCCATCTCTTCATTTAGTGAGTGCAGCACTGTAGTCAAGCTGCTGGCTGCAAAGAAGACATCAGATGTTAGGCCCTGGGGATTTTCCCCAAGGACTCTTGTAAAAGATAAGACATTTTTAAGAACAAAAATGGTAATGATAAAATCAAGATCTGTTACTGCACTACAGAGGACAAATACCCAGCCAGGTATACAGTTATTGCATCTAATATTTGTATCATTATTTATACCATCGAAACATAAAACTAGTGCTTGCAGGAGGCCCACTAAAATTTCAAAAGCATCATGTCTGCCTGTCCATTGAGAATGCCAAATTTCCTTTAGTCCATTACCTCTGTCTT
>NW_006408873.1:37399-38873 GCF_000296735.1 Chrysochloris asiatica | reverse complement strand
TTTCTGCTCCTGTAAAGATTTGCAGCCTCAGAAACCCTGTTCAGAATCACTATGAATTGGAACTGACTCTACGGGATTTAACAACAACAACAACAAGAGCATAGTGTGTAAATGGCTTGAGGATAATTCTCTAAAAGTCTACAAACAACAACAAGAAAATCTACTGGATACAATGTAAGCTGACCATGACAGTACTCCATTTTGAGTCCCCATTTCGCACTCAGTCATGGTAGTGTGAAATTTCACAGCCAAAATTTCTGCATCAACTTCATAAGGTAGGAAACCCACAAATTCCTCTCTCAAATTATGAGATTCATTGACAAACTTCACCAACACTGGCAGGTGTTTCTGCCTTATATATACCATGTCACCAGTGATGATGGAAAAGAAGTGTGAGTCTATCACTTCCCTGAGAGTTTCTTCTCGAATGCAGCTCTCACAGATCTCAAGCATCTGTTTCTCCTGTGTTTTTGAACAGAATATTATGTTAACCACTGTGATCTCAAAGCATTTTCTCAGAACCTCTTCCTCAAAATTTATCCAGCACTCTAGCAAGTTTGAAAGTTATCAGGAATAAAAAGACTTTCTGGGATTTTGTCAGCCTCGTGTCCATCCAGAGGTATGTTTTGTTTCCCCATAAAGATCAAATTTTCAAATAAAGATTTTGAAGTATTCTTTGTTTTTGTTTTCTTCAAGGGTTAAAAGTACAATGTCTTCATCCTGTTCCTTACCCCCTTCTTTGGCACTGAGTTTCTGAGGTTGGCTGTTGTTAGTTTCTTTATGTTGTTGTTCTTGTTCAGAAGTTTCATGAGTTTTTTATTGTTGTTGTTGTTTCAATGTCCTGATTTCACCTTCACTCAGATCTTTTAAATGTTTTCTGTGTCTGTTCTGTGGTTGTTCAGATGACTGGTAAGATTAAATATTGTTGGTATAGCATTATTTTGAAAAACTATTCTATAAGGACTCTCCCAATGACTTCATAAGTATCCTGCTTCAAATAATTTTGAGAAATAAAATATCCCAATCATTCTTTAGTTTTCTGATGCCTTTGCAAAATGTATGGTTCTACAGCTCATAGATGTCTCAAAGTATTGGGAATATAACTGATAATGTTTATTAAGCTGATCAAGTATTTATCTTCTAAGTCAGCTCTCCTGCAATTCTCCACTCACTTCTAGCATCTAGCCAGATCCTTCGAAAACTTGAAGAAGGCCAAATTGAACTGCATGCTCTTCCGCATGTAGTTAGGGGCAGTGCAGAAGTTCGGCATCTTCACCCACTGCCTGAGGCCCAGCTCTCCCCTCCCCACCTCCTCAGGGCATAACTCAAAATGAAGATAAACAGCTGTAACCCTCCATTCATAGTTGGAACATGGAATGTACAAAGTATGAATTGAGGAAAATTGTAAAAAATGAAATGGAACTTATAAACATCAATATTTGAGGCATTAGTGAGCTGAAATGAACTGATAGTG
>NW_006408873.1:35414-36564 GCF_000296735.1 Chrysochloris asiatica | reverse complement strand
CAAGAGGTCTTAAGAAGACAAGAGAGGCGGGACTTGGTGGCAGATAGGGTAGAGGTGCAGTGAAGATTTCTGTCAGCAATACCACAGAATACCAGGCATGAAGGTTCAGGGGAGAGCTCCAAAACTCTGACCCACATATATAGGAATATTTAAAAAGTTTCAAGGCTTCATAGCTAGGGGAACTTGTAGCTAAAGTAAGAAATCCTGTATTTTAGAATCTGCCAGGCTCAGCAGCCCAGAGCTGACAACTTGGGTGAGATCAAATAGCAAGACCAAGTTGGGGAGCAAGTAGAACCACCAATAATTAATGACTGCTGATCTCGTAACAAAGGTGAAAAATACTTTGGTTTGGCTTGGTTTTGTTCTGAATTTTTTTTTTTTTTTCTTTTGGAACTGTTCATTGGCCTCTAGCTGTCTGTGCACCTACATTCTGGTGACTATAGGGGTGCCTGAGTGAGTGGACACTCCCCACCCCCACCATTGGAGGGTCCTTCTACCACACATGTGCACAGACCCTCTCAGCATTTAAAGAGACAGTCACCACTTAAAACCAACTGGCAGCACAAAAGGGCCACAGCTGGCCCTGAACTGTTTATTAAAAGGAAAAAAGGCCAGAACAGGGGGTGTGGAGAGGGAAAGAGTTTAAAAACAAAAGAGACTAAAAATTAAATCCTGAGGTACAGCAAAACAACCAACAGTGGCATCTTGAAATTTATCAGGCTGTCTTG
Source organism: Chrysochloris asiatica (assembly GCF_000296735.1). Taxonomy (NCBI): domain Eukaryota; kingdom Metazoa; phylum Chordata; class Mammalia; order Afrosoricida; family Chrysochloridae; genus Chrysochloris; species Chrysochloris asiatica. Next base: position 35,836 of record NW_006408873.1, on the reverse strand, counting down.
AAGGCAAGAAGCTGATAGAGGATATTAAAGTCATACTCATATTAAGCTACAGATTTTTTAAATTTTGTTTTTCTTCTCTCTCTCTCTTCTACCTTTTCTGCAATTGACTACAGTATACAATCTGGGTTGTTGTTTTTTTTGTTTTGTTATTTTGCTGTTTTATTTTTAATCCATCTTTTACCTTTATGGGGCTTTTTCTCTCCCTACATTACCCAAGAAGAGATAGCAATTGCTGCCATATAGCCAAGCTACAATCACATGCTATAAAATCCAATAATCCAGGCAAGAACCAATACCAACTGCCATACACCAGGGAGGCAGACCACACCTGTGAAAGTAACTATGAGTTAAACTATAAAAAGAGTGAAAAGGGAAGCCCACCTCCTGATCACATCTACCTTGAAGCAATCAGAAAGCATAAA
>NW_006408873.1:0-7187 GCF_000296735.1 Chrysochloris asiatica | reverse complement strand
GCTGAGTATCTGTCAGCTGTTGGTTTTAATTGGATACTGTCTCTTTAAATTTCGAGGAGATCTATGTACATGTGTAGTAGAACCCTCCGAGGGTGGGGCTGGAGTATCTACTAGCTCAGGCACCCCTATAGTTACCAGAATGGAGGTATGCAGACTGCAAGGGACCAACGAAAAGATACCAAAAAAAAAAAGAATGTCCACACCTCTATCTCTACGGCTCTGTCAGGTGTCCGTGGCTGCTCTGATCCTTTCCCTGCTTGGCCCCACACAAAATGGTGGCTCCTGGAGCAGCTGAGCATCCTGAACCAGGAAGCAATGGATTTCTTGCTTCTGCCACAAACTCCCCAGCTATGTCTTCCAACCTTCTAAATATTCCTTTATATATGGTTCAGAGTACTGGGACCATTCCCTGAGCCTTCTTGTTCCTGTATTCTGTGTTGTTATTGGCAGAGCTCGTCACTACACTTCCACCCGATCTGCCATCTTTTTCCGGAAGAGTCCATGGCACTTTTAGTATTCTCCTCCAATACCACAACTCAAAGGCATCAATTTTTCTATGATCTTCCTTATTCACTGTCCAGCTTTCACATCCATATGAGGTTATTGAAAATACCATAGCTTGGGTCAGGTGCACCTTAGTCCTCGCTTGAGATATCAAAGAGATTGTCCGATGATTTCTGCATTCTGGGCTGACACCATCGGCCTTCTTAAATGAGATAGTTTTCTCAATTTCACTTTGGTTAGCTCATTGCATATGTATAGAAATACAATTGATATTTGCATATTGATTTTATAACCCAAAACATTACTATATTTATTTATTAGTTAAAATAGTTTTATTATTTATTACAATTATAATATTATCAAATATTACAATAAATTGTGCAAAGATCTGGAGTCAGAAACCAACAGAGGAAGATCCCCAGTGAGATGGAATGACACAGTGGCAACAAAAATGGGCTCACCAATAACAATTGTAAGGATGATACAGGACTGAATAGTGTTTCATTGTGTTGTACGTAGTGTTGCTATGAATCAGAACCAACTCAAGGAAGCCTAACAACAGCAACAGTCAGTTATAGAAAAGGACCCCAAAACATCAGTAAGAATATTTAAGATTTTAACAGCTTAAAAGTACATATCCTCTTTAAGTGCATGTGAAATATTCATTAAGATATACCATGTATTGGGCCTTAAAAACAAGTTTAAATGAACATAAAGGATTGAAATGTGACTGAGTATTTTCTGATTGCACTGGATATAATAAATTAGACATCAGTTATAAAAATATATTTAGAAAGAAGTCAAAATATTTTGAAATGAAATAGCATGTGTTTAAATAACACATAAGATTGGAGAAGAAAGCACAAAAGATATTAGAAAACAATTTTAAGTGAATTAAAATTAAAATATGACATTTCGAATATTGTGGGATGCAGCTAATGTAATGTTTAAAGGGGAGTTGTTAGCTTTAAATATTTGGTTTAGAAAAGAAGAAAGGTTTCAAATCAGTCATCTAAGTTTTCACCTTAAGAAGCTAGTACATAGAGGACGAAATTAAACCTATAATTAAAAGGAAGGGGACAACATAAAAGCATGAAAAATGAAATAGAAAAATATGACAAAGAATATTACCAAATCCAAGTTTTAATTCTGTATAGGAACTAAATGAATTAAATTGATAAAGAGTTTAATAAGACTGATTTTAAAAAGGAAAGAGAGAACAAATTATCATATAAAAATTAAAAGCGAGACTTCCTATTAGAAAATAAGCTGAAGATATTAAGTAGATGAGAGAATATTATTAACAATGCATGACAATAAATTCAATAATACAGATTAAATTCCTTAAAAAAGAAAACTTGTCAAAAATGACAAAAGAATATAAATTTTGAATAGACCTATATAAAGGAGAATCAAAAAGTTTTTTCTAACAATATTATGTAATTTTTATAGAGTGGGTAGGTGGGAGTGTTGCTTGTATGTCTTGTATAGCTGATATGTATTTTGTCTATTCTTTATTATCGTAGTGGTTTCATGCTATGTATATACCATAACCAACTTATTGCCTACAAGAAACATGTAAGGTAATGTATTTACAGTTATCATTATGAGTTTATAATGTAATTTTTTATCTTGTTTTATACATATGTTATATAACATTCAAAAAAAAATTTTTTCTTGATTGAGAAAAGGATACAAATGCAGACTCTACAATTTTGATAACTGAAAATTTCCAATTCTTTTGTAGTGGTTTATTGTATCAGATATCTTGTCTTTCTTTTAGTTACCTAATGAGTGATTACATTAGAGACTTTTGGATTTTAGTTGGAAATTTCCATAGCTTGTATTTTAATTCTTTGTTTCTTTGCTGTTTCTAATAACCCATAACATTATTTTAAGAAATGTTATAATACCAACCAACAACAAAAAAAAGTAAACAAAATTCTTCACCACTGGACCAATAAACAACATACAAAACAGTGCAAGACAACACCCCAGAGCTGCATACTTCACCAACCCTCTTGCTGACCAATTCATTAAAAAATTTTTTTTGTTAATCTGGCTAAAATGTCATTACTGATTCACTTAACACGTTACATTATACATATTTTTAACCTTTTTATTTTTACATAATTTCAGACTTAGTTGCAAAATTAATATGAAAAATATCTATGCAGCCTTAATTCAGATTCTCCAAATATTCACATATTACCATATTACTTCACTGTCTTTTAAAAATTCAAATAAATCAAGAAAGGCTATTGGACAGTCAGTCTTTATCTGGCTCTTTCAAAAAAAGTACTTTTATGCAGAGATGTGAATGAGTGAGAGTGTATCCTTCATGCATATTTGGAGTTGGTTAGGCAGAGAAAACAGCAAGTATAAGGACCCTGGAGTGTGAACATGCCTGGTGCCATCTGGCTGGAGAGTCAGGGAGCCACTGGGAGATCATTGAACTTTAAGGGTCAGCTAATAGACTTGGATAATATTGAATAATTTTCAACAGAATGATGATACCTAAACGACATTTTAGAAAATACCTTGCTGGTTGCTGGTGGATAATAGATCATCAAGGGGTAAGAAGCAGATCTAGCAGAAATAATTGCAACAACCCAAGTGAGAGATGATGGCAGTTTCTAGCAGTGATGGAGATTGTAAGAAGTGGCAGACATATTTTGAAAGTAAAACTGGCAAGATTAATAATTGGTTTAAATTTGACGTGTGAAAAAGAGAGATTTTAAGACCGACTCCAGGATTCTTTGGTCCGAGTGGTTTGATGCATGTAGTTGCTGTTTACTTTGAATGGGAAGACTGTATGGATCGAGTTTGGGTGTAGCATTTGAAATCAAAGGCTGGCTTTGAGAATGTCAACTTTGAGAAGCCTATGGGAAATTCAAATGGAGATGAGGCCTACACAGGTTAGCTGTCTGAGTTTGAAGTTCAGGAGGGGTTGTTGTATGGGAAAGATACGTATGGGAATTTTTAATCTAGCGATAGTGATGATGGTGCTGGGCCAGATGAGATCACCTGACAATGCTCAGGTAGGAAGAGAGGAAATCTGTGGGCTGAGCTCCTGGGCTCACTCTGGCATTTAGAGGTAGAAGATTGGAGAAATGCTTCCTATGAGATCAGAGAAGAACTAAGAGGGAATTGTGGGATGAGAGCCAAGTGACAAGTGAAGATTTTTAAGAAGGAAGTGATCAGCCATGTTACATGTTGCTGATGTAACTGATAATTGACCACTGGATTGAGTCCCATGCAGGACATTTTGACCTTGATCCAAACTTTTTCTGTGGTTGGAATTAGTTCAGAAGAGAACAGGGAGATAAGTGAAGACAACTCTCTGAGGGGGCTTTGTTGACCCTTTGTTGTTACACTGGATAAATTGCAAAGGAAAATTCTATGACCAAGGAAGAACTCTCTCTGAAACTTGAGTTTAATTGCTTTTGAGGCAAAGGAAGCCAGGATATTTGTGATTTAACCATTTTGAAATTAACTTCCTAGAAAATTTTGTATTTTCTTCAAAGGAAGTTGGTTTCCCTCATTTGAATTTCTATCATTTCTAACAAAAGTCACCATGGACTATGATGCAAAGGATCCTAATGAAAATTTCTCTTCCCACCAACTTGACTTTTGCATATACTGAGTATGTATACATAGTAAGCGACGATTGGCTTGACTTGGTGCCTGCCGGACAACATTCTATAAAGAGAGCACTTCAGCCCTGTAACTTCTCTTTCCTTTAACTTCCTATGATTCGTCTTCTGAAAGTCCCATGAAGTGTCTGGCCACAGCTCAGACTTTCCCCCTGCCTGTGGTAAACCTCATGTCTTGGAACAAATTGGCTCACAGGATGGGAGATGGTGAGCAGGCGGAATAAAATCATTGTTTTGTTTAGGTGTCCGCTTTTCCCAAAGAGGACTTTCACAGCAAGAGAATCTATATTTTTAGAATTGGCATGTTCTGTTTCAGTGTTGTGAGCATTCATTTAAAATCTCCTATATTTAGTGAGGTTTAATTATCCAAGTAGGAAAACTAGTTTCAAGCTGTCACCTTCCATTCCTTGCTCATCAAAATAGCCCCCTGTAGCTGAGAATGGCAATTTTAGCTGCACCTGGTGAGGGCAACTGACAAAAAGCCCACTGTTTGAGTTCAATGTGAGCACAGAAAGCAGGTGAATCCTGTCTTCACATCCTCCCACTCCTGTTTTAGCCCTCTCCTTCTCTCATTGGGAAATGATGCCTTACCTTCTGCAATATGCCCTTGATGAACTGAGATTGGTGGGGATCGTCTTCCCTTCCCACACAGAAATCCTGATCACATTCTCCAAAACAATACTAAGAAAATAGGATCTTTTGTGCCAGCTACAGTTACGTATGATGTTGGGGATCTGTTTGAAGGATGAAATGTCTTTGTTTTCTTGGCATATTTCTGTCATTCCTTCTTCATTTATGCACTCACTTGCTCTGGCTAATCTTCTAGACCTACAAAGTCATGTCTTAGCACAGTCAAGTTGAATCAGTCAGAAAGTTGTGTTAGGACTTCCAGGCTGGTACAGGGATAGATGAGTTTGATGCAGGCAGGCTGCTGGTAAGGGAAGTGCCAATTGGCACTAAAAATGTTCTGAGACACCAGCGTAATGTGCAAATTCATTCACTCATTCTGCAAGTACTTATTTGGCTGTGGGATAGTCAGGGAGCCTAACACCTAGTTTAGTGGGGAAGATGCACACAAATAGAAAAACTTATCTTAATATAATTATAGAGTGAGAGCGTAGAAGAAAAGAGCTATTTTATTAGTGTGTCATAGGGACCTAAAGTAATCGGATATCTGAAATGATACTTAATTGAGATCTCCAGTGGTGGTTCCCAAACCTGAATGTATGAGTCATCCAAGAGACTTGTTAAACAGGAGATTCCAAGTCAGTACCTCTAGACAGAGCCTGATAATCTTTATCATTAAAAGCTCTTGAATTCCCTGGCTACTAAAAAGCGGTAGTACTTTCAGCTGATAAACAAAAGGTTACAACTTCTACCATTAGATCAAGAGGAAGTCATTTGAACAGAACAAGGGGACACTGAATGGTTTAAAATCAGGAAAAGTGTGCACCAGGGTTGCATTCTGTCTCTATACTTATTCATCTGTTGTTGTTGTTGTTAGGTGCTGTGGAGGCAGTAGTGACTTGCAGTGACCTTATGCACAACAGAGTTAAACACTGCCCAGTCCTGCGCCAATGCCACTGTGGTTACTATGCTTGATCCCATTGCCATTGCCATCGTGCCAATCCATTTCATTGGAGTCTTCCTCTTCTTCGCTGATCCTCCACTTTACCAAGCATGATGTCCTTCTCTAGGCACTGGTCCCTCCTGTTAATATATTTAAAGTATGAGAGATGAAGTCTGGCCATCCTGGCTTCTAAGGAGCATTCTGGCTATACTTCTTCCAATACAGATTTGTTTGTTCTTTTGGAAGTCCATGTTACCTTTAATATTCCTCTCTAACATTATAAGTCAAATGCATGAGTTCTTCTATGGATTTTTATTCATTGTCCAACTTTCACAAGCATATGAGATTATTGAAAATACCATGGCTTGGGTCAGGAGCACCTTAGTACTCAAACTGATATCTTTGCTCTTGAACATTTAAAGCAGAAACTGGATAATATGAAGAAGGACATGGCATCAGGATTGGAGGAAGACTCATTAACAACTTGTGATATGCAGATCATACAACCTATCTTGCTGAAAGGGAAGAGGATTTAAAATACTCACCAATTAAGATCAAAGATCACATTTTTCAGCATGGGTTGCACCTTAATGTGAAAAACAACAACAACAACAAAAACTCATAACCAATGGACCAATAAATAACATCATGGTAAATGGAGAAAAGATTGGAGTTGTCAAAACTTCATTTTACTTGGATCAACCATCAACACTTATGGAAGCAGCAGTCAAGAAATCAAATGACGGCAGATGTAGGTGAGTTTGTCAAAAAGGTAGGGGTAGAGGACTCCTAGTTTGCCAGACGTCCAGACGGCCTGAGTGAGTGAGGCTCCAGGTTTGGGGGAGTGTAATTCATGAAACCAAACCTTCCTGTGGCGAACCCACACCATTACAGCCACCATAAGTCTCAGTACATCAAAATCTTAAACTAGCCTTTTTAAAAAATCACCATACTGAGGAACTCCTAGCTTTTTAAGCTTGTACTCACCACTGGCTGTGTGTGGCACAGCCCCAACGCCTCTCAGCGTCGGGGGTGGACTGGAATCAACTTGCACTGAAAGCAGCGCTTTCAGTAATTGTTGAACAGGGGGAACCATTGGGGACAAGGGGAAGAGAAAGTAAGGGTCATCTGCCCCACCGTGTAATTTTGGCGCTTGCAGTGGGCAGAGAGTGGACAGGCAACAAAGACAGGAGGGGAACAACAACAACAACAAAAATAATGGAACTAAAAAACAAAAAACGGCGCCTGTCTGACGTCATCAGGCAAGGACTGTGTCCGCACAGCCAAGTGGCCTCTCACCTGCACCATTACCCTCCTCCCGACACCTCCGCTTTCCCCAGACACGGACCAGACCGCAAAACCCACCAGAGCGTACCCTAACCTTCGAAGCGCACGCACACACCCCGCTGACCCTGCCCACGCAACATAACAAGCTAGAGCCCCGCTCAGGCCACCCA
>NW_006408872.1:2474578-2475131 GCF_000296735.1 Chrysochloris asiatica | reverse complement strand
ATTTTTTCTTATTTATATGGTGGATTACATTGATTGTTTTTCTAATGTTGAACCATCCTTGCAGCCCTGGTATGAATATCACTTGGTGTTGATGTATTATTTTTTTGATGTGCTGCTGAATTCTGTTGGCTAGGATTTTGTTGAGAATTTTTGCATCTATGTTCATGAGGGATATTGGTGTATAATTTTCTTTCTTAGTAACGTCCTTCCTGATTTTGGTATGAGGGTTATGCGTGCTTCATAAAATGTATTTGGAAGCTTTCCGTACTCTACATATTCTGGAATAATTTGAGTAGAATTGGTGACAGCTCTTCCTTGATTGTTTGGTATAACTCACCAGTAAAGCCATCTGTACCTGGACTTTTTTTGGTAGGGAGTTCTTTGATGACCTGATCAATTTCTTCTTTTGTTATGGGTCTGTTTAGGTTTTCTACTTCACTTTTTGTAAGTTTAGGTAGGTCGTGTTTTTTAAAAACTATATCCATCTCTTGTAAGTTTTCAAATTTGTTGGAGTACAACTCTGTATAGTATTCTGTTATTATCCTTTTGATTT
>NW_006408872.1:2465167-2472752 GCF_000296735.1 Chrysochloris asiatica | reverse complement strand
ATTTTGATGTTTGTAAATTTATGGAAGTGTGTTTTGTGGCCTAACACATGGTCTATTCTGGAGAATGTTCCATGTGCACTGGAAAAGAATGTGTATTGTGCTGTTGTTGGGTTGAATGCTCTGTACACGTCTATGAGGTCCAGTTGGCTGATTATGTTGTTTACTTCTTCTGTGTCTTTGTCAAGTTTCTTTCTGGTTGTTCTATCCATTTTTTAAAATTGTGTATTAAAATCACCCACTATTATTGTAGATTCGTCTATTTCTTTCTTCAAATCTATTAGAGTTTGCTTTATATATTTTGAAGTTCTTTCATTGGGAACATAAATATTTATTATGGTTATGTCATCTTATTCAATTGTCTCTTTAATTAGGAGATAATGTCCATCTTTATTTATTGTATTGGTTTTTGCCTTAAAGTTTGTTTTATCAGAGATTTGTATTGCCACTCCTGTTTGTTTTTGTTGCAGTTAGCTTTGTATATTTTTTTCCATCCTTTGACTTTTAGTCTGTTTTTTTCTCTATGTGTAAGGTATGTCTCTTACAGACAGTGTATTCAAGGATCTTGTCTTCTTCTCCATTCTGACACTTTCTGTCTCTTAACTGGTGCATTGAATCCATTTACATTCAGTGTAATTATCCATAGGTAAGGAGTAATTGCTGCCATTATGTTGTTGTTGTTGTGTTTTTGTGGTGCTGTTGGTTTGTTTGCTCTGCATGTCTTCCTGTGCTGAGTTCATGTTTTTTGTGTGTGTTCTTTCCTGTCAGTATCCTCATAGTTTTAATGGCTCCATGTACATCTTGGATTTTTATTTTCTTGGTATATTATGAAGTATTATTTTGCTTTGAGTTTACCTTATATTCCATTATTTTTTCCCTCCATTTAATACAGTCTATTTTATCCTATAATCTACCTGACCTTCTCACCACCTGGATCTCTGTTCCTACGTGTTTACCTTCTTTCACATTGTAATTGTTTTGATCATAGACTGACTTCCCAGATTCTCTGATTTTCTTCTATAGTTTTGTTCTCTACTTCACTCTTCCATTTGTCAATTATTCTAGGTGGTGCTGCCACATATGTCAATCTCTGCTTGTTGTCTCTTCTTGTTGATTTTCAGACCACAGAAATCCCTTTAGGATGTTTTCAGTGTAGGGTTGGCTTTGGAAAAATCCCTTAGCTTCTATTTATCCTGGATTGTTTTGATTACACTGTCATATTTGATTAACAGCTTTGCTGGATAAAGGATTCTTGGTTGGCATTTTTTTTTTCTTTCAGGGTTTTATATGTCTCCCCATTGCCTTCTTGCCTTTGTGGTTTCTGCTGAGAGATCCGATCTTAATTTGATTTGCTTGCCTTTGTATGTTACACTTCTCTTTTCCCTAACTGCTTTCAGGATTCTGTCCTTATCTTTGATTTTGTAAAGCTTGTTTATGATATGTCTTGATGATTTTCTTTTAGAGTCTATCTTTCCTGGGGTTCATTGAGCTGTTTGAATGCTTATCTTTTCCCTTTTCAGGATGTTAGGGAATTTTTCTTCCAGCAGCTCTTCAACTATCCCCTCTGTGGACTTGTATGGTTCTTCCTGTCCCAGAATGCCAATAATTCTTAAGCTATTCCTGTTCATGTTGTCCAACATGAGTCTTAGACCTTCTTCAGATTTTTTAATCTTTTTTTCTGGTTACTCTTCTATCTTAGTAGTATTGAGAGATTTATCTTCCAGATCAGTAGTTATGGCTTCCATCTCTTTGATTCTATTCCTTTGCCCTTTCAGTGCATTGTCCTAATTTCTTCCTAATTTTTCTCAACTTCATTGTGAAGTGTTTTGATACATTTAATAATCATTTTTCTAAATTGCTTCTCAGGCATTTCCAAGGACTGTCCTCCTTCCTGTGTGCAGTGTAGGTCTACCTCCAGCTTATTTGTCTCATTCACTTTATCTTGTTTCTGGACATGTGCTTATATGATCATCTGCTTCTGCTTCTTGGGCATGTTTAGTAGTTATCTGTGGCCTTAATAGTTAATTGAGTATTTGTTTTGGTATTTTTTTATGCTTTTTGATCGTCTCCAGGTAGATGTGATCAGGAGGTGGGCTTCCCTTTTCACTCTTCTTATTACTTGGCTCAGAGTAACTGTCATAGGTGTTATCTGACTACCTGGTGTATAGCAGTTGGTATTCTTTCTTGCCTGTATTGTTGGGTTTTATAGAGTACGATTGTAGCTTGACTATATGACAGCAATTGCTGTCTCTTCTTGGGTAATATAGGAAGAGAAAGAGTCCCCTAAAGGTCAAAAGGGGAGCAAAAAATGAAACAATGGCAACAAACAAGCAAACAAAAAAAAACAGATTGGATACTGTAGTCTATAATCACAGAAAACAGAAAAGAGAGAGAAAAAAAGTCTGTAGCCTAATATGAGTATTACTGTAATATCCTCTTTCAGCTTCTTACCTTTATGGCCACCTGAGAAATTTCAAGATGCCACTGTTGATTGTTTTGATGTAACTCAGGATTTAATTTCTCCCTGTCCCATTTTTAGTCTGTCTCTCCTATTCCCATTCTGGGCCTTTTTCCTAGTGATAAACAGTTCAGGGTCAGCTGTGGCCATTTTGCACTGCTGTTTGGTTTTAAGTGGCATATGTTCTTTTAAATTTTGAGAAGATCTGTGTGAATGCATAGCAGAACCCTTTGGGGTTGTGGGGGTCAGGTGTCCACTCGCTCAGGTACCCCCTTTAGTTACCAGAATGTAGGTACACAGACAGCAAGAGGCCAATGAACAGATAAAAAAAAGAAAAGAAAAGAAAATGTCCACACCTTTATCTCTGATGTTCCTGCAGCTGTCAATCCATGGTGATTCTGATCCTTCCCCCATTGGTCTCACTGCTTGGTCTTGCCCACCAGCTGCTCCTTGGAAGCCCTAGACAAGGGCCATTATGAGACAGAACTAACTCAAAGGCACTTAACAACAACAACAACCATCTCTATAGACCCAGATCATTTCTAATCTTCAAGGTAATTTCATTTCAGGAAACCTTTCATGAATTTCACTCAGCTTTCTCTCTCTTCTCAGACATCTAGTATCATTTCATGTAACTTCATGTCTGTCTGCCTGTCTTTCTCTCTTTTTTTCTTTCTTTGACCCTAAGGGGCACAGAATTAGATTTAGAAATGAATTTTTGATTTGAAGAATACATTCTTCATTGATTTGTGCATGATATTCTTTTACATAGTGTCTGTTTACTTATAACAGTGCATACTCATGAATTTAGCATACAATCAAGGAAATTAGAATGCTGACAGTAATTTGTTTATTTTAGTGGTCCTGACTCCATGGCCCTTTGTCTGAAGCAACTCCTTGCTGTAATCTTTTACAGACAATTCATGATATATACATTGATTCATTATATAGAATTTATTGCCCCTCAGGAACTAAGAACCATAGATTTGGAAAGTCTGCTCTAAACTAAGAATAACAGGCTTCGTTCTCTCCTAAGTAGGGTGTGCTTCTATGTTTTCTTTTCCTGTTTGAGACTCTGGAGACAGACACTAGAAATAACCTCATACTTTGTACAAGATGCACCCATAGTAATACTATCCAGAAAGCAACAGTAATACTCCAGCAGGCAAAAATCAACAGTAATCTGAATAAATTCTGGGGCTACATAAACCAGTTTTGCGATGGTAGCCTGGTCCAGTTCAAGAAACCAAAAGCAACTGAATAGTTGTTGTTGTTGTTGTTATGTGCCATGGAGTCAGTTCCGACTCATAGTGACCCTGTACAGGGTTTCCGAGGCTGTAAATCTTTACAGTAGCAGAACGCCTCATCTTTCTCCCATGGAACAGCTGGTAGTTTCGAACTGCTGACCTTGTGGTTCACAGCCCGATTCGTAACCACTACGCTACAAGAGCTCCTTAACTGAACAGTATCCCTCATTTTTACATAGGTCACGTAGATATCATGATGTAGGGTATAATTTCAAAGCCATACTTATGTCCTGTGTCTTAAGCACTTGAGGCTTTATTGAATATTGTCTTAGCTTTTCTGGCTTTTTGTTGTAACATTTTAGATTTTTTTCTATAGATATCCATGACAGCAAAACTCAAATCAAGGGCTAAAATATTTTTGCCATTTGATAAAGTTTTTCTCTTATTTATTTGCAGTCAAACCCTTTTTCCCAAGGCAATTGTTTTTCTGCTATGTATCTTGATTGATGAGTTTATATTTTTTTAACTTAATATGTTTGGAATACATAATATAATTTGTGTCTTATGCCATTTGCTTAGTAGTATAGTCTGAAAAATTTATGCATGTTTTTGCATGTGTCATTAACCACTTGCTGTCTAATAACTGCAGACTCATAGTGATACTATGTGTTGCAGAGTAGAACTGCACTCTCTATTTTTTTTTCATAAGTTTTTATTGTGAATTACGTGGGATTACATGGGAGATCATCAGTTTTACATTCATCCTATTGTATTTCACTTCATTGCAATGATTACAATCCCCTCCATGCATAATCAAATAACCAAAGGGTACACCCCACAGGCTTGCCCCTGGCCATCAACACACAGCCCCTCTCCCTCCCTGAGTCCAGTGTCCCCAGCCACTCCATCTGTCTATGTCATCATCTCTGTCTCCATCCCTGGCAACACTGCCTCTCTGGAGAGAGTCACATGCTCCACTCTTCTCATTGATGGTCGCTGGGACCTCCGTTCCTGGGCTACAAAATCAATCACTCCCCTCTATTTGTTACGAAACATCTACTTCTGCATTTCCAACCCTCACAGTCAGTCCTGACAGTAATTATTCACTATTGTACCACAAGAGTCTTATCCCCATTTCCTTTCACCAGCCCAGTGCCAACATATTGTAAATCATTCAGTGGAGATCCTACCTACCCTTGCCCCATCTGGAACTAGGCTCCCTCTTGAAAGTTTGTAAGCCAGTCACTTCTTGCCTTTATAGCCTCCCCCACACACACCCATTTTGGGTAGCCAATGTCTAAGTTGCCTATCCCTGTCAATCCTGTGTGCAGGGGGAGTGGGGAGTGATCATTGCTGTAAATATTTGTTCCCTTTTTTGAGCTACTATCTCCATAAGAACAAGGCACCAGGAATTGATGGAATAAAAATGGAAATCTTTCAAGAAAGTGAGGTGGAACAGGAGGCACTCACTCATCTCGGTCAAGAAATTTGGAAGATGACTATCTGGCTGACTGATTGGAAGAGATCCATATTTGTGCCCCTTCCAAAGAGAGGTGACCCAAAGGAATGTGGAAATCATCGGATAATCTCTTTGATATCCCATGTGAGTAAAGTTTTGCTAAAGGTAATGCATAAATGGCTATAATCATACATTGACAGAGAACTTCCAGAGGTTCAAGCCTGATGCAGAAGAGGTCGTGGAACGACAGATATCATTGCTGATGTCCAATGGATCTTGGCTGAAAGCAAAGACTATCAGAAAGATGTTTATCTATGCTTTATTGACTATGCAAAGGCTTTCGATTGTGTGAATCATGACAAGCTATGGACAACATTGCAAAGTATGAGTATTCCAGAACACTTACCTGTACTCATGAGGAATCTGTACCTGAACCAAGAAGCATTTGTTCTAACAGAACATGAGAATATTGAATGGTTTAAAATTAAGAAAGGTGTTCAACAAGGTTGTATTCTTTCACCATACATTTTCACCCTGTATGCTGAGCAAATAATAAGAGAAGCTGGCTTATATGCAGAAAAACATGGCATCAGGATTGGAGGAAGACTCATTAACAACCTGTGATATGTGGATGATACAAGCTTGCTTGCTGAAATTGAAGAGGACTTAAAACATTTACTGATGAAGATCAAAGGGCACAGCCTTCGGTATGGATTACATCTCAATGTCAAGATACAAAAATCCTCACCACTGAACCAATAAACAACATTCTTATCAACGGAGAAAAGATTGAAGTTGTCAAGGACTTCATTCTTCTTGGATCACCTATCAACACTCATGGAAGCAGCAGTCAAGAAATTAAATGACATATTGCATTAGGCAAATCTGCTGCACAAGACTTTTTTCAAGTGTTGAAGAGCAAAGATGTCAGCTTGAGGACTAAGGTGTGCTTGAACCAAGCCATGGTATTTTCAATAACCTCATATGCATGTGAAAGCTGGACAGTGAATAAGGAAGACTGTAGAAGAATTGATGCTTTTGAGTTATAGTGTTGGAGGCAAATATTGAAAGTGCCATGGGCTGCCAAAAGAACCAATAGATCCGTTTTGGAAGAAGTGCAGCCATAGTAATCCTTGGAGGCCAAAATGGCCAAACTATGGGTCAGTACCCACTCAATGGCACCTAACAGCAACAAATTTTTCCCCCCTCCTTTCTTTTTCTAGTCAAGTACTGATCAGCCATCGAAGCTTGGTCAAGTGGGTACTATCTGCAAGTATGGGTGTTCTTGTGCATCTCCCCTCACTTCATATCAGCTGGACGCTTCACTCTTCACTCTAGTCCTCTATGGCTGTGTTGCTGCCTCTGGGCCCAGGAATCTCTGGGTCTTGCTCTACTGCTGGCTATCCGGTCTCCACCAGGGTTCACAGGGGTCTATTGAATGTGTTTGTACTTAGCTCCCAACTTCATTGCTGTTTTTCTCCCTCTTCCCCTTATTGGAGACTAATGTGGTCACCAGCCAGACCACATGCCTGCTCAAGTATTACCCTGGAGTCTCAGTCTTGGAAGGGCATTTGCTCTGAGGGAACCTGACCACTTGCTTGATGACTCCCAGGCAAACAGCTTACTTGTTCTTGTAGTAATCAATCAGACAGCCATTATTGTTTCTGATTTTTCCTGCTGGTGTTTCTTTCATGAAGCATCTTCTGTTCTAACCACTCCAGGCTGGTCTACTCATCCTTTCCAGTGGAAAATTTCCACCACAACAGATGATTCTAGATGTGGTCCTGGATTCCACCTATGGTCCTATGAAATGCAAAGGTCCCATAGGAAGCCTCTTTTACTGGGCAACTTCTAGTCCCCTTTAAGGTATTTGAGTCAGTTATAGGCTGAAGACAGAATTATAAGTTTTCTATTGTGATGTTTCTGGCTATTCCTTTATTCCCCCCCCACACACACACACACCAATGTCTATTTTACAGTGGTAGGCCAGAGAGACCAAGGTTCAAAAGACAGCCAAGCATCTTAACATTATTCCCCTCTTTTACCCATTCAAACCATTCCTCAATTCCTGTATCCCAGAGCCCTGTTGTTCCAAGGTTGTACATACATCATCATTTACCACTGTCCCACTCAGCCCATGCAAACCTGCCTAACTGTTCTACTATCAGCCTTGTTCTTCCATTCCCCTCCCCTTTCTTGTGTATTGCCCTCCCCTCGTCCTCCCTCCATTGCCTTTATTTCTGTAATGTTTTATTGTGAATTATGTGATAGTTTATGTGAGAGAACATTAGTTTTCCATTCATTCTATCGAATATCATTTCACTGCCATGGTTACAATCCCCTCCATGCATCATCAACCAACCAAAGGGCATACCCTGCAAGCCGGCCCCCTGCTCATCAGCACACAGCCCTTCTCCCTCTCTG
>NW_006408872.1:2432638-2433271 GCF_000296735.1 Chrysochloris asiatica | reverse complement strand
AATACTACTACAAGAAACCAAAACAGACTTACAAAAATGGTAGAATATACCACATTCCTGGATAAGAAGATTAAACATCATGAAAATGTCAATACTGCCCAAAGCAATTTACACATAGAATGCAATCCCAATCCAGATTCCAATGACATTCTTCAAAGAGATGCATAAAAGCAATTACAAACTTTATATGGAAAGGAAAGTGGCCCAGGATAAGCAAACCACTGCTTAAGAAGAAGAACAAAGTTGGAAACCTCTCACTCTCCAATTTCAAAGTTTACTACATGGCTACAGTGGTCAATACAACCTGGTACGGGTACAATGAAAGATACATTGATCAATGTAACCGAATTGAGAATCCAGAAATTAAACCCTGTACATACGGCCAACTGATTTTTGACAAAGTACCTAAATATATTGCATGGGGAGGAGATAGGCTCTTTAACAGATGTTGCTGGCAGGACTGGAATGTGATATGCAAAAGATTGAAACAAGACCTTTGCCTCACGCCCTATACAAAAACCAACTCAACATGGATCAAAGACCTAAATGTGAATCCCAAAATTATGAAGGTCATTAATGAAAAAATAGGGACAAATGTGAGAGCTCTAATTCATGGCATACACAGACTACCCA
>NW_006408872.1:2429250-2430398 GCF_000296735.1 Chrysochloris asiatica | reverse complement strand
AAGGTCAGCAGTTCGAAACTACCAGCGGTTCCACGGGAGAAAGATGAGGCGTTCTGCTCCCGTAAAGATTTACAGCCTCAGAAACCCTGTGCAGGGTCGCTATGAGTCAGAACCGACTCCACGGTACTTAACAACAATAACAACATGCTTATGGATGTAAGTAGCTCAAAAAAGGGAACAGATTTTTACGGTGAGGATCACTCCCATCCCCTCGGTACACAGAGTTGATATGGTTGAACAACTTTGATATTGGCTATCCAAAATGGGGGGCTACAAAGGCAAGAAGTTACTGGGTTACTAGCTTTCAAGACGGAGCCTAGTTCTAGGTGTGGAGGGGGAAGGTAGAATTTCCACTGAATGGTTTCCAATCTTTTGGAATGGGGCTAATGAAAGGAGATGGGGATACGACTCTTGTGGTACAATAGTGGATAATTGATATCAGGATTGACTGTGAGGGTTCAAAATGTAAAGGTAGATATTTTGTAACAAAAGGAGGGGACTGACGTTGCAGTATAGGAGCAGAGGTCCCTGGGACCATCAAGTGAAGAGCTGAGTGCGGGACTTTACACAGAGAAGCAGTAACATCAGAAATGGAGGCAGAGATGATAACGTGAACAGATGGAGTGGCTGAGGACACTGGACTCAGGGAGGGAGAGGGGCTGTGTGCTGACGGCCAGGGGAAGGACTGTGGGGTGTACCCTTTGATTATTTGATGATGCATGGAGGGGATTGTAATCATTGCAGGATGAATGTAAAACTGTTGTTCTCCCATGTAAACCCACATAATTCACAATAAAATAATATATACATATTGTAACCAAGTAATAGTCATTCAACTGATGCAAGGATGGATAACTATTAGGAAAATAATTAATATAATTCATCATATTAATTATTTGGTAAGAAGATGATGTTTAAAGGGGTTTATCACATTCAAAACCCATTTTAAAATTAAAAAAAATAAATCAATGGATAGTAAGATATATATATATATATACAGTGTCCTTCAGGATGGCGGATCGGGTAGATGTGTAGTGAGGAGCTTGGTCAACAACAACACGGAATACTGGGCCAAGAGGGCTCATGAGATGGTGTTGGAACTCTGGAACAAATATAAAGGTATGTTTGGAGGATCAGAGGGTTTATAG
>NW_006408872.1:2419993-2425750 GCF_000296735.1 Chrysochloris asiatica | reverse complement strand
GCACCTGATCCAAGCCATGATATTTTCAATAACCTCATATGCATGTGAAAGCTGGACTGTAGAAGAATTGATGCTTTTGATTTATGGTGTTGCAGGAGAATATTGAAAGTGCCATGGGCTGCCAAAGAACAAATAGATTAATTTTGGAAGAAGTGCAGCCAGGGTGCTCCTTGGAGGCCAGAATGGCCAAACTTCATCTCTCATACTTCGGACATATTGTCAGGAAGGACCAGTCACTGGAGAAGGATTTCATGTTTGGTAAGGTGGAGAATCAAAGAAAAAGAGGAAAACCCCCAGTGAGATGGATTGTCCAAGTGGCAGCATCGATGGACTTTAGCGTGGCAACAGTAGTGATGTTGGCCCAGGATCAGGCAGTGTTTCATACTGCTGTGCATAGGGTCGCTATGGGTCTGTACCAACTTGAAGCCACCTAACACCACCAAACAACAACAACAAAGAAGACAAATTAGTACCTCTATTATGCACCAAACATTAATGCCAGTGATGATGAAATTGAAGAATTCTACCAACTTCTGAAATTGGTCAAACATTCCATCAAGATGTATTGACAATTACTGGTGATTGAAATGTAACAGTTGGAAACAAAGAGGAAGGATTAATAGTTGGAAAATATGGCCTTGGTGATAGAAATGATGCTGGAGACTGGATCATAGAATTTTGTGAGACCAATGACTTGTTGATTGCAAATACCTTTTTAAAACAACATAAAAGATGATTATACACATGGACATCACCTGATGGAGTAAATAGAAATCAAATTGACAACATATGTCGGAAGAAAAAAGGTGGAAATGTTCCATATCATCAGCCAAAACAAAGCCAGAGGCAGACTGTGGAACAGACTAGCAATTGCTCATATGCAAGTTCAGGCTGAAACTTAAGAATATTTTTAAAAGTCCACAAGAACCAAAATGAGACATTGAATATATCCCACCTGAATTTATAAGAGATCATCTGAAGAATGATTTGATGCACTACACACTAATGATAGAAAACCAGGAGAGTTATGGGATGACAACAAGAACATCATATAGGAAAAAAGTAAGAGGTCATTAAGAAAACAAGGAAGAAAGAGAAGACCAAAATGGATATCAGAAGAGACTCTCAAACTTGCTCTCCAGCATAGAGATGCTTAAGTAGTAATGAAACAAATGAAGAGGTAAAAAAGCTGAACAGAAAATTTCGAAGCGTAGCTCGAGAAAAAAAAGTCAAATATGATAATGAACTATGCAAAGATCTGGAGTTAAAAAACAAAAGGAAAGAACATACTCAGTATTTTCAATCATAAAGAACTGAGGAAAAAATTCAAGCCTCGATTTCCAATACTGAAGGATTCTGTGGGCTAAATACTGAATAATGCAAAGAACATCAAAAGAAAGTGAAAAGAATTGCAAAAAAAAGAAATGGTCAATGTTCAGCCATTTCAAGAGGCAGCATATGAGCTAGAGCCAATGATACTGAAGGAAGAAGTCCAAGGTGCACTGAAGGCATTGGCAAAGAACAAGACTTTGGGAATTAATGGAACACAAGTTGAAATCTTTCAGAAAACTGATGTAACACTAGAGGCATTCACTCATTTATGCCAAGAAATTTGAAAGACAGATACCTGGTCAACTGACTGGAAGAGATCCATGTTTGTTCCCATTCCAAAGAGAGGTAACCCAATCTAATGAGGAAATCATCAGACAAAATGACTAATATCACATGCAAGTAAAATTTTGCTAAAGGTAATTAAAAGAGGCTGCAACTGTACATTGACAGGGTTCAAGCTGGATTCAGATGAGGATGTGGAATAAGATATATCATTGTGACATCATATGGACGTTGGCTGAAAGCAGAGAATGCCAGAAAGATGTTTACCTGTGCTTTATTTACTAGGCAAAGGCTTTCAATTGTGTGGATCATGACAAATTGTGGACAACATTGCAGAGAAGGAGTATTCTGGAGCAATTAATTGTGCTCATTAGGAAACTGTACATAGAACAAGAGGCAGTTGTTTCAACAGAGCAAGGGGAAACTCAATGGTTTAAAATTAGGTAAGATATGCATTAAGATTGTATTCTTTCGCTATATTTATTTAATCTGCATGCTGAGCAAATAATCTGAGAAACAAATTATATGAAGAATAGTGTGGCATCAGGTTTGGAGGAAGGCTCATTAACAACCTGCAAAATGCAGATGATACAATCTTGCTTGCTGAAAGTGAAGAGGGCTTAAAATGCTTACATTTCAAAGACCACAACCTTTGGTATGGGTTGAACTTAAATGTAAAGAAAACAAAAATCTTCACCATGGACCAATAAATAACATCATGATAAATAGAGAAAAGATTGAAGTTGTCAAAGACTTCATTTTGCTTGCATCCACCATCAATACTCATGGATGTAGCAGTCAAGAAATCAAACAATATATTGCATTAGGCAAATTTGTTGCAAAAGACCTTTTAAGGCATTCAAGAGCAATGATTTCAGTTTAAAGACTAAAGTGTACCTGGTCCCAGGCTTGTTATTTTCAATAGCCTCATATGCATGTGAAAGTTGGACAATGAATAAGGAAGACCGTAGAAGAATTGATGCATTTGAGTTATGTTGTTGAAGAATTTTAAAGGTACCATGCACTTCCAGAAACCCAAAAAAATCTGCATTGGAAGAAGTACAGTCAGAATGGACCTTAGAATCTGGACATGTTATCAGGGGGTACCAGTCCCCGGAGAAGGACATCATGCTTGGTGAAGTGGAGGGTCACTGAAAAAGAGGGAGACTTTCAACTAGATGGATTGGCACAGTGGCAGCAGCAAGGGGCTCAAGCATAGTAGCAATTGTGAAGATGGTGCAGGACTGAGTGTTTTATTCTGTTATGCATCGTGTCACTGTGGTGCAAACAGACTCAACAACACTTAACAACAACAATGAAAACAAGAATCAGTAAATTATTACCTGGGGTATATCACTTCCATCATGGATCCTAGAGAGGACATGAAGAAGGATATGCATTTCCTCAACTTTTGGGATGGAGAAAGGAGATTGAAAGCAACCTGGATTTCCATCACTAGAAGCATAGTTTGATAAAACATGATGAATTTACCAAGCAGAGGATTGTACAACAGATGAAAGCAAGGAATTAGGAACACACATAGCAATAAAAATTGATTTTATTAATCTAGTGTTTGGTGAATAAAGTCAAATAGAATGAGATCTAAAAAATAAACTGTTGACATCAATTTAAAATGCAGGTACACAGGTATAGCTGCTATGGAAAACAGTATGGTGGATGCTCAAAATATTAAATATAGAACTATCATTTTTTAAAAATCCACTGTTATTGAATCGCTTCTAATTTATAACGATCCCTTGTAGGGTTTCTAAGACTATAAATCTTTATGTAAGCAAACAGTCTCATTTTTCTCCCATGAAGAATCACCAACCATGTGGTTAGCAGTCCAATGCTTAATACACAAGCCACCAGGGCTTCTTGGGATTACCAGATAACCTATCAATTCCATTTCTAAGAATATACTCAAGAGACTTGAAAAGTGGAAATCAAATAAGTACATATACACACATATTTAAGGAGCTCTGGTAGCATAGTGGTTACCATATAGGGCTGCGAGTCACAAAGTCAGCAATTCGAAACTACCAGCTGTTCCATGGGAGAAAGATGAGGCTTTCTGTTCCCGTAAAGATCTACAGCCTCAGAAATCTTATACAGGGTCGCTATGAGTTGGAACCGACTCCGCAGCTCATAACAACAACAACAACACACATATTTATAGCAGCACAACTCATAATAACTAAAGAATTAAAATAACCTGAATGTCCTTAGTATTATTGTTGTTGCATGCCATTGAGTTGGTTCAGACTCATAGCAACCCTGTATAGGGCTTCTGAGGAGTGGCTGGTGGGTTTGGGCCACTGAACTTGCAGTTAGCAGTCCAGTGCTTATCCTACAGTGCCACACCAGGACTCTTAATGTCCTTAAGCAGATGAATTTTTTTTTTAATGTGATATATCCATAGAATACAGTATTATCTAGGCATAAAAAGGATTGAAGTGCTGAAACACGCTACAACATGAATGAACCTCAAAACACGTTAAGTGAAAGAAGCCAGTTACAAAAGGCCATTTGCGCGATTTTATTTATATGAAACATGCAGAACATGAAAATACATAGATACAAAAGCAAAGTAATGATTGTCAGGCATTGGGTAGGGGAATGAAGAGCAGCTTCTAATGGGTACAAGGTTTACTTTTGTGGGTATGAACTAGATAGAAGTGATTGCAAAACACTGTGAATGTACTTAGTACAATTTCTTCATTCACTTTAAAATAGTTAATTTTATGCTATGTGAAGCTCAACCCAATCTGGAAAAAAAAAAAAATGTAAGTGAACACAACACAATAATGCACATGCTAGAAGAGTAAATTCCAATAAAAAATACACCTTAAAACCTGTAAACTTCTGGTGGCAAGGTGGAATGGAAATGGGGTATGACAATAAAAAGAAATGTGTAGATAAGTGAAAGAGTTGGGTCTGCCCAGACCAGCGGGACTGGAAGCCCAAAAAGAAAAAAGAGGAGGAAAGAATGGTAAGACATTCTCCAGTTCCTCTAATAGAATTGGCCATTCTTTCCTAGAGCTGCCACTTCTGGTAACCCATTACTTGTCATGACTGCCACCGAGATGCTTCATAGACCCTTACTTGGAGTCTGTGATGGAACCCTCCTCCCATTTCCTCAGAGGCCCTCTGCTTAATGTCTTCAAGTTCCTTGCCTTGACTTGGGTTCAAAGGCTCCTAGATGAGTATCTGGTTTGTGGCTATGCTCTAGTCTGTTTACTGTCTCTAACTGGAGTAAGACTTGGGTCTCCCTCCAGTTCTTTCTCTCTCAGACTCCTTTGAATCTCCTGGCTTCTGCCACTGGCCCTGGTCCCATCCTTTCCTCTGAATCCCTGCAGCCTCCTCTTCCTTGTTCATGTACTTCTATTTGTAGTCCTCTAACTCAGGGTCCTGGTGTGGTGCTGTGGAATAAAGCACCGAACCACAAGGTCAGTTTGAACCACAAGGTGGTGGTGGTAGTAGTGGTGTGCTGTGGAGTTGGTTCCAACTCATAGTGACCCTATACAAGGCTTCTGAGGCTGTAAATCTTTACAGTAGCAGAAAGCCTCATCTTTCTCCCTTGGAACAGCTGGTAGTTTTGAACTGCTGACCTTGAGGTTAGTAGTCCAATTCATAACCACTATGCTACCAGAGCTCCTTGAATCACAAGATAGGTTGTTCAAATGCACCAGCTGCTCCTTGGAAACCCTATACAAGGTCACTATGAGTTGGAACTGACTCGAAGGCACTTAACAACAAATCTGAGTCCTAGACACCTTGTTTACTGTTTTGCTCCTTTAATCTATGACCACCCATAAAAATCAATTGAGAAAATGTTTGGAACTGTGCACACTTCAAAAGAGAAGGGACAGGAGAACGAACAAGATGGTGGATAGGGCAGAAGAGCAGTGAGGAGCTCCATCAGCAACTACATGGAATATTGGACCAAGCAGGCTCAGGGGATGGTCCTAGAACTCTGAACCATGTATAAAGGAATATTTAGAAAGTTGGAAGGCTTACAGCCAGTGGAATTTGTAGCAGAAGCAAGAAATCCAGTGCTTTCAAATCCAAGGTGTTCAGCTGCTCCCTGAGTGGTCATCTTGGGCAAGACTGAAAGGGGGGAGGATCAGAGCAGCCATGGAT
>NW_006408872.1:2412297-2418902 GCF_000296735.1 Chrysochloris asiatica | reverse complement strand
ATTCTGGAACAGGAAGAATCACACAAGTCCACAGAGGAAATAGTTGAAGAGATGCGGGAAGAAAATTTCCCTAACATCTTGAAGAGCGAGAAGATAAGCACTCAAGAAGCTCAATAACTCCCAGGAAAGATAGACCATAAAAGAAAATCACCAAGACATATAATAATCAAGCTCTTCAAAATCAGAGATAAGGACAGAATCCTGAAAGCAGCTAGGGAAAAGAGAAGTGTAACATACAAAGGCAAGCAAATCAGATTAAGCGCAGATCTCTCAACAGAATCCATGCAGACAAGAAGGCAATGGGGAGACATATACAAAACTCTGAAAGACAAAACTGACACCTAAGAATCCTCTACCCAGCAAAGCTATCAATCAAATATGAAGGTGCAATCAAAACATTTCAGGATAAACAGAAGCTAAGGGATTTTGCCAAAGCCAACTCTGTGATGAAAAACATCCTAAAGAGAATTCTGTGGACTGAGAACCAACAAGAACAGATGACAACCAGAGATTGACATATATGGCAGCATCACCCAAAACTCAACAAATGTAAGAGCTGAGAACAGAATAAAACGGTAAGAACAAATTCAGAGGATTTGGGAGGTCAGGCTATGATCAAAACAATTACAATGTGAAAGAAGGTAAACACAGAGGAACAGAGATCCAGGTGGTGAGAAGGTCAGGAAGATTACAGGATAAAATAGACTGTCTTAAAAGTGCTCTGGTAGCGTAGTGGTTACAAATAGGGCTGCTAACCTCAGGATCTTCAGTTCGAAACTACCAGTTGTTCTGTGGAAGAAAGATGAGATTTTCTGCTCCTGCAAAGATTTACAGCCTCGGAAACCCTGTACAGGGTCCCTATGAGTCGGAACCAACTCCATGGCACATAACAACAACAACAACAACTTAAATGGAGGGAAAAGTTACTGGAATATAAGATAATCACAACGGTGAGTTTGGGGTGTGGTTTAGGGGGAGGTGGAGTGAGGTGACTGTAGAGCACAGGGTAAGGGCAGACACACCATAGTTCGGGTGTTGGGGAGGGCAATACAAGAAGAGGGAGGAGGTGGAAGAACGAGATATATAGTGGGACACTGAGACAGGTTTGCATGGGCTAAGTGGAACAGAGGTAAATAGTGATGCATTTTCAACCTTGGAACAACAGGGCTCTGTGATACAGGGATCTAGGCATAGTTTGAAGAGGGGAAATAATACTAAGATGCTTGACTGTCTTATGAATATTGGTTTCCCTTGACTGCTATTGTAAAATAGACACTTGAGTGGGATAGAAAGGAATGTTGGGAAACATGATTACAGAAAAACTTGTAAGCCCATCTTCAGCCTATAACTGATTGGAATACCTAAAAGGGGTTCTAGAACTTGCCCCATGAAATAGGCCTCTTATGGAGCCTTTGCAGAGTATAGGACCTTAGGTGGAATCCTGAGTCCCATCCAGAACCTTCTGAGGTGGGACATTCCCACTAGAAAGGACAGGTAGACCAGCTTGGAACAGCTAGAATGACAGAAGATACACCTTCACAGAAAGATCAGGAAAAGCTCAAACAAAAAAATGGTATTATGACTGAGTACTACAAGAATAAGCAAGCTGTTCACTGTGAAGCCATCAAGGCAAGCATTCAAGTTCCTTCAGAACAAACCTCCCCTCTAAGACTGAAACTCAAAGGGAACACATGAACAGGCATGTAAGCTTGCTGGTGACCAGATTGGTCTACTGGTGAGTGGAAGAGGGGAAAAGGCAGCAATGAAGAAATGAGCTGAGTTCAACTATTGATGCCCTTTGACCTGAAGATGAGAGAGTAAAGAGGAAGGGCTGGTTAGTCCAAAGTGTGGTGAGACCTGGGGATACCTGAGCCCATGGACAAGGTCATAGCCACAGAAGGCTAGAGCTGAAAGTGAAGCATCCAGCTGGTATGAAGTGAGGGAAGATGCACAAGGACACCCAAACTTGCAGATAGTACCCATTTGACCTAGCCTCAATGACTTGATAATCAGAACTTGACTAGAGGAAGATTTAAAAAAAAAAAAAAATTTTTTTTTTTTTTTAATAAAGGAAACAAGTGTAAATTGCTACAATTGATGAACCTGACCTATACTCATGGAGGTAGTAACTCTAAATACCAATAGAGAGGGAAGGAGTCTTCAAATCAAGTATCAATGCTATCCCCTCTGTACACAGGGTAGATAGGGACGGGCAACTTAGACATTGGCTACCTAAAATGAGGGTGCGATAAAGGCACAAAGTGACTGGCTTACAAGGTTTCAAGAGGGAGTTTAGTTTAAGAAGGTGCGGGGGAAGAGAGAGTCCCCACTGAAAAGTTTCCATCTTGTCTAGATGGGTCTAATTAAAAGAGATGAGGATAAGAATCTTATGATTCAATAGTGAGTAATGTTATCATGACTACTTGCGACTGTCACAATTATAAAGGTAGAAGTTTTATAACAAAAACAGGGGAGTAGTTAATCTTACAGTCCAGAAACAGAGGATCCTAGGACCATCAAAGGAGAAAAGCCAAGCGGAATGAGGGACATCATCCAGAGAAGCAGTGGCACCAGAAATGGAGGCAGAGATGGGGATGTGGAAAGGGGGAGCGGCTAAGGACTCTAGATTCATGGAAAGAGAGGTACTAAATGGTAAATGGAGGGATTCGTAATCATTATGATGAAACAAGTTGTATGGTTTGTTGAATGTAAAACTGATGATCTGCCCTGTAAACTTTCACTCAATCCACAATAAAACTTAAAGGAAAAAAAAAAGAGAGAGAGAGAGAAGGGTAAGTAACCATGGCAAATCAGCATGTACCACGGCAGTTTCCACGTTTGTGGAGGTCCATTTCATGAGTACTGGATCCTATGGACAACCCACTGATCCCTGAGCAAAGTCCACAGGGTTGACCACTATGGGAACATCAGGTTCTTCCAGTTTTCTCCCCTTACAGCTTAGGTAGTGATTAGATGAATGGGTAGATTTTTCCAAAAGATGAAGAGAGCAATGATCTTCATATAGCAAAGCCCCACCATGGGGTCAGGGATGAGCCACTCCTGTACAGATACTGGCTTTGATTGGATGGTGGTGGTTGTGTGCTGTGGAGTTGGTTCCAACTCTAAGAGACCCTGTATAGGGTTTTTGAGGCTATAAATCTGATTGAATAGGGAGCCAAATTATAGGACAGGATCATATACTCAGGAAGGTGTAGACTGATGGTCATCTGTGTCTCTCATCTGAGATCCTTAAAGCTCACATCTTGCACAGTTAGACACTGAATATCAAAACATAGGTGGTCCCCTGAATAGCATTTCTTTCAGATACCTAGGTCTCTACCAATGTGCAAACTCCTTTCATTATCTGTCAGCTGAGTGAAATCTGGCTAGCAGTACTCAACCGTACTTCAGGCCTCTCAAGCTTGTAAGCTAATGGAGAGCAGAGAGGCTGTGAGTGAACATGTGGTTCAAACTTCTGATTAAGAGGTTCTTGAGACACTGAGCCTTCAGGTCTCTGTCTTTGCAGCTTTATGTATATGGGAGACTTCATCATATCTGGATTAGATCCAGACAGGAAATAATACCTCAACTACATTGTCTTGCACCCTACTGATGCAGCTAAAAACTCCATTATAAGTCATCATGTATTTTTTTTTTTCAATTTGTCAGAAATTTATGTTGCACTCATTGTAATACTTCTTGGTAAGCTTTAAGTATGAGTTTTGGAGTCCTGGTGTGGCGCTGCAAGATAATGTTCATTTTGAACCGCAAGGTCAGTGGTTCAAACTCACCAGTTGCTCCTCAGAAACCCTATACAGGGTCGCTGTGAGTCAGAACCGATTCCACAGCACTTAACAACAAGAGCAATGTAGATTTCACATCTTTAATTTAATATGCTATGAATTGTCATTGGAAGATTTATCAAATACTGAACCACTGGTATAAATCTTAGTTGACTTTCTTTGCATAGTTTTTTTAATGAACATTTGGATTTAAATTTTTATATAAGTTTTTACTAGTTGTCATTGAGTCAATTTCAACTCATGGTGACTCCACATGTACAGGATAAATTTCATTTCATAGAACTTCCAAGGCTGTGACTTTTCGGAAGTGAATCTCCACACTTTTCTTTCTAGTTATCACTGAATAGGTTCAAAACACCAAAGCTGAAATGTAACAATTGTAAAGATGGTGCAAGACTCAAGAGTGTTTTGTTCTGTTGTGCATAGGATCATTGACTCAGAGCCAACTGAAGGCACCTGACAGCAATAAAGCCTTGTGGATTTTATTAATTTTGTTTTTCAAAAAAACAAATTATTTGTAGATGTTTACTTTTATAAATTTCTATCTGAGCACTATGCTTGTTGTATCCCATAGGTTTTGTTGTGCTGTTTTCATTTTCATTCAACTGTTACGTTTTTCACTTTTTTTTCTCTCTTGATTTTGTCCTTGAGCCATTGGTTGTTTAATAGTGTGGCATTTAATTTCTTGAATTTGTGTTCTTTCCAGATTTTCTTTTGCTAGTAACTTCTAGTTTTATACCCTTGTGGACAGAAAAGAAACTTTATATGATTTCAATCTTTTAAAATGTATTAAGACTTGTTTTGTGACCTACCATATGTTTTATTCTAGCGAATGATAGAGAAAATGGTTAAGCACTTAGCTAGTAGTAAATATATCTTGTTGGGGGCCTCTGTCTTTTTCACTGACCCTCCACTTTATGAAGCATGATGTTCTTCTCCAGGAACTGGTCCCTCCTGATAACATGTCCAAAGTACGAGAGATGAAGTCATGTCATCCTGGCATCTAAGGAGCATTCTGACTGTGCTTCTTCCAACACAGATTTGCTTGTTCTTCTGGAAGTCCATATCACCTTTAATATTCTTCAACACTATAATTCAAATGTATCAAATCTTCTACAGGCTTCCTTATTGCATTGTCCAACTTTCACATGCATTTGAGACTATTGAAAATAACTTTGGCTTGGGTCAAGCACACTTAGTTCTCAAGCTAATATCTTTGATCTTAAACATTTTAAAGAGGTTTTCTGTGGCAGATTTGCCTAATAGAATACATCATTTGATTTCTTGACTTCCATGAGTATTAATTGTGGATCCAAGCAAAATGAAGATTTCAGTAACTTGTTTTTTCTATTTTTCTTGGTGTTATTTATTAATCCAGTTGTGAGGATTTTCATTTTCTTTACATTGAAGTGCAATCCACACTGAAGGCCGTAGTCTTTGACTTTCATAAATAAGTATTTTAAATCCTTTTTGCTTCCATCAAGGAAGGTTATCATCTGCACATCACAGGTGCTAATGAGTCTTCCTCCAATCCTGATATCATGTTCTTCTTCATATAATTCAGCTTCTCAGAGATTATTTGCTCAGCATAAAGATTTAATAAATATAGTGAAGGTACACAACCATGGCACACATCTTTCATGATTTTTAAGTCAGTCAGTATCTCTTTGTTCTGTTCTAACAACTGCCTATTGGTCTATATACAGGTTCTTCAAGAGCACAATTAAAGAATACCCATTCTTCACAATGTTAATCATAGCTTATGATGGCCAACACAATCTTTTTTGTATAACCTTTGCATAGTCAATAAAACATACATAAACATCATTCTAGTATTCTCTACTTTCAGCTAAGATCCATCTGATGTCAGCAGTGATATCCCTTATTCTATGTCCTTATCGAATACTGGCTTGAATTTATGACAATTCCCTATCAATGTACTGTTGCAATAATTTTTCAGTTGTCTTCAGCAAAATTTTACTTGTATGTGATATTAATGATATTATTCAATTATTTCTGCATTCCATTGAGTCATATCTCTTTGGAATGGGCATAAATATGGGTTTCTTCCAATAGGTTGGCCAGGTAGCTGTCTTCCAAATTTCTTGGCATACATGAGTAAGGGCCTCTAGTGCTGTATCAGTTTGTTGAAAGATTTCAATTTGTATTTCATCTGTTCCTGGGGCCTTGTTCTATACCAATGACTTCAATGCACCTTGGACTTCTTCCTTCAGGATCATTCATTCTTTTTTTTTTTTTTTTTTGAGAAATACATGTATTTTATTGGTGCATGCCATTATTCTTGATTTGAAAGCTGGGGAGGCATATTACTTCATTACAAATATTTAATATTAAGGTTCTGCTATTTTTCAAATTGTGAATTTTTCCTCCCAGACTGTGTTTTGATAAAGTCTCTTGCTGCTTTTTTCTTACTATCAAATGTATTTTCCACTTGTCCTAGAATTTTCAGCTTCAAAACTTACTTACCTAGGTAAATCTACACTGAATTTCATTACAAGTAATATACAACTTCAGAATCAAATTGATAGTAAAAGAAAAACATTTCACAGAATTTTTATATCACTATGTACTTTTTTTGTGTGTGTGAATTATGTGATCGTTTACATGGGAGAACATTAGTTTTACATTCATTCTATCTTATATCATCTCATTGCCATGGTTACAATCCCCTCCATGCCCCCCAGCTCTTCAGCACACAGTCGCTTTCCCTCTCTGGATCTAAAGTCTCCAGCTGCTCCATCGCTCCTCGTCATCATCTCTGGCTCCATTTCAGGCATCACT
>NW_006408872.1:2395911-2397828 GCF_000296735.1 Chrysochloris asiatica | reverse complement strand
GGTGGGTGTTTGCGGTCTGGTCTGGGTCTGGGGAAGGCGGGGGTGTGGGGATCGAGGGGGTAATGGTGCAGGTGAGAGGCCACTTGGCTGTGCGGACACAGTCCTTGCCCGATGACGTCAGACAGTCACCGTTTTATTTCCCCCCCCCCTTTTTTTTTTGCCCCTCCTCTCTTTGTGGCCTGCCCACTCTCTGCCTACTGCAAGCACCGAAATTACACGGTGGGGCAGACGACCCTCACTTTCTCTTCCCCTTTGTCCCCAGTGGTTCCCCCTGTTCAATAATTACTGAAAGCACCACTTTCAGCACGAGTTGGTTCCAGCCCCGCCCCCCATGCTGAGAGGCGTTGGGACTGTACTACATGCAGCCTGCGGGGTTATAAGTTAAAAAACTAGGAGTTCCTCAGTACGGTGATTTTTTAAAAAAAAAAAAGTTAGTTTAAGATTTTGATGTACTGAGACTTATGGTGGCTGTAATGATGTGGGTTCACCACAGAAAGGTTTGTTTTCGTCAATTCCCCTCCCTCGAATCTGGAGCCTCACTCACCCAGGCCGTCTGGCCTTCTGGCAAACCGGAAGTCCCCTCACTAAGTACTTGCACAGGCCCCACTGATCTCCTGGGAAACCCAAACCTGTGGGGTTTCAAATTCGGATGTGTAGCAGGCACGCTCGCTCTTGCCTGGTGGGATAAGGGGAGTTATGTTAAGGCCCTACTCAGAGTCACCCGTGCACGCTGGGCACTGCCATTTTGACAAAAAAAAAAGGGATCATTCATTCTTGATCATATGCTACCACTTGAAACGGTTGGACATCGACCATTTCTTTTCAGTACAGTGGCTCTATGTATTCCTTTCATCTTTTTTTTGATGCTTTTTGTATCATTCAATATTTTGTCCATGTTGTTGTTGTTAACTTTCATCAAGTTGGTTTCAACACATAGCGACCATGTATATAGGGTTTCTGAGGAGCAACTGGTAGGTTTGAACTGCTAACCTTATTGTTAGTAGTTCAGTGCTTATCCTATAGTGACACACCAAGACTCCATTATGCCCATTTGTTGTTGTTGTGAAGTGTCATTGAGTCAGTTCTGGCCCATAGCAACCCTGTATAGGGTTTCCGAGGAGCATCTGGTGAGCTTGTGCCCACAGAATCCTTCAATATTTCAAGTCCAGGCTTGAATTTTTTTCTTCTGCTCTTTCAGCTTGAGAAATGCTGAGCAAGTTCTTCCTTTTTGGTTTTCTAACTCCTGGTCTTTACACATTTCATTACAATATTTTACCTTGTCTTCTCAAACTGCCTTTAAAACTTTTTAACTCTTTTACTTCCTCATGTCTTCCATTTGCTTTAGATTCTCTATGGTCAAGAGCAAATTTCAGAGTATCTTCTGACATCCATTTTGGTAGTTTCTTTCTCTCCTGACTTTTTAATGAACTTTTGCTTTCTTCCTGTATGATGCTCTTGATGTCATCTCACAAGTATTCTAGTTTTTGATCATTAGTGTCTAACGTATCAAATCCCTTTTTGAATGGTCTCTAAATTCAGGTGGAATATATTCAAGGTCATATTTTGTTCTTGTAGACTTGTTTTAATTTTTCCAGCTTTTTTTCCCAGGCAATTGAGGTATGTTCCACAGTCAGCCCTGGCCTTATTTTGGCTGATGATATTGATTTCTTCCACTATCTCTTCTCACAGATGTAGTCAACTCAGTTACTATAAATTCCAACTGATTAGGTGCATGTGTATGTTGTTGTTGTTAGGTGCCATTGAGTCGGTACTGACACACAGCAACCCTATGCACTACAGAATGAAACACAGCCCGATCCTGGGCCAACCTCACTACTGTTGCCATGCTTGTGCCCATGGTTCTTTTGTCAGCCCATGGCACTTTCAGTAATCTCCTCCAACACCATAACTCAAAAG
>NW_006408872.1:2392122-2394711 GCF_000296735.1 Chrysochloris asiatica | reverse complement strand
AATAATTTGCCCAGAGAATCTTTCAATAATGAAAGTCAAGGCTTGAATTTTTTTTTTTTTTCAGTTCCCCCAGCTTGAGAAATGCTGAGCATGTTCTTTTTTATTTTTTTCGTTTTCTGATTCCAGGTCTTTACATGTTTTGTTGTAATATTTGGCTTTATTTTCTCGAGATGATCTTTGAAATATTCTGTTCAGCTCTTGGACCTCCTCATTTTTTCCATTTGCTTTAGCATCTCTACACTGGAGAGCAAGTTTCAGTGTATTTTATGACATCCATTTTTACTTTTTTTTCTTTCTTGTCTTCTTAATGACTTTTTGTTTTCTTTATAGTCACCTTTTATGTTGTTGAAAAATGGTATTTATAGTGAATAAGAAGTCCTTGATCTTGCAAAATTCTAAGTTATGATCTCCAGCATAATTTCTACCACCAAGGCCATGTTTTCTAACTAATGGTCCTTCCTCTTTGTTAAATTTTAAAAGAAAAAAAAAGATGCAAATTAATAACTACAATGAAAGTGGAGACATAAGAAATCTGATATAAAAATTTTAAATGTTCAAAGCAAAGTACTACAATCAATTGTATCCCAATTAACTAAATAGTTTTGATGAAATGAACAAATTCTTGAAAAACATTACATATTGATATCAACTCAAGAAGAAACAGAAAATTACAACGGACCCATAACAAGTGAAGAGCTTGAACCAGTAATCCTCCCAACAAAAGAAACGCTTGGCCAGATGGCTTCACTGAAGAATTCTACCAAATATTTGAATTCATACCAGTCTTGCTCAAACTCTCCCAAAAAATAGAGCAGGAGGCAACACTCCCTAACTCTGTCTATGAGGCCAACAATGTCCTAATACCAAAGCCAGACTTAAGATACCACAAGAAAAGAAAACTACAAACTTTATGAATATTAATGAAAAAAGTCCTCAATGAAATACTAGCAAACCAAATTTAACAGCATACTAAAAGAATTATACATCATATTCAAATCTGATTTATTCCAGAAATTCTAGGATGGGTCAACATTAGAAAAATTAGCATAATATACCACATTAATAAAACAAACTAAAAGAACATGATCATCTCAATTGATGCAGAAAAGGCATTGGATAAACTCCAACACACTTTCTTTATAAAAGTACTCAACAAAGTAGGAATACCAAGGACATTCCTTAACATAATTAAAGACATCTATGAAAAACTAACAAGAAATATTCAATCTAGTGGAGAGAATTGAGAGCTTTTGTTTTAAGACTGGGAACAAAACAAAGATGCCTGCTTTCATCACTGATATTCAATATTGACTGGGAGTCTTATCCAGTGCAATAAGTCAAGACAAAGAAAGAAAAAGTATCCAAATATTGAAGGAAAACTACCACTATTCACAGATGGCATTATTCTATAAATAGAAGACCAAACCAATCCACAAGAATGTTTCTAGAGCTAACAGGATTTTAGCAAAGTTGCAGGGTATAAGGTCAACATATAAAAATCAAATGGGTTTAAGTGCAACAGCAGTGGACAATCTGAAAAGGAATCTTTAAAACAATTTAATTGACAATATCATCTGAAATAATAAAATATCTAGAATTAAACAACCAAGCAGGTGAAAGATTATTTATGCAAATATTTTTTTTATTTTTAAACTGAAGAAAGAGATTAAAAAAGACACAAATAAATGACATTCCATGTTCATGGATTGGAAGCCAGCATTGTCAATACCACCCAAAGAAATATATTGTTGCTCTCACTGTTAGGTGCCATTGAGTCAATTCTGAATCATAGAGATTCTATGTCTATGTACAATGGAACAAAATGCTGCCCAATCCTGTGCCATCATCATAATTGTTGTTATGTTTCAGCCCATTCTTGTAATCACTATGTCAGTCTGTTTCCTTGTGAAAATTAAGGTTTCATGTCAACTTGATGAGGTCAGGATTCTAAGTGATTCAGCAGGTAAGACATAGTAATTACCCATGATGACATCTGCTATGAGCAAAATATCAATTCAAAGAAAGTTTCCTTGGGGTGTGGTCTGCTTCCAATATATTGGGCACTAGGGCAAAACTTGGTTCCATTATCTGGGTCGAGATCCTGCATCTAATATCATCCTACCTACAGTTCTTTGGACTTGAGTCAGTGATCTAATGTATTGTTAATCAATACTTGGAGTCATCAGTAACCTGCCATATTACTTACAGACACGGTATTTATTTATGTTTCCAGCCAGAAACTTGTCATCCAACTTTCTAATCTTGGGTTCATCAGTTCCTGCAGCTATTTGAATCAGAAGAAGCCTTTAGCTGACATCTGATCCATGAACTTGGAACTTGCCCACCTCTGCAATTGTGTAAACCATTTTCTGGATATAAACTTCTATGTGTCTGTGTATATATATATAGATATTATTAAGTGTTATTTAGCTGGTTCCAACTCTTAGTGACCCAGTATAGGGTTTCCAAGGAACAGCTGGTGAGTTTGAATCACTGACCTTAT
Organism: Chrysochloris asiatica; assembly: GCF_000296735.1. Lineage (NCBI taxonomy): Eukaryota > Metazoa > Chordata > Mammalia > Afrosoricida > Chrysochloridae > Chrysochloris > Chrysochloris asiatica. Next base: position 2,392,208 of record NW_006408872.1, on the reverse strand, counting down.
GGCTCAAACCAACCTTGCAGTCCAGTGCTTTATCCCACAGCAACACACCAGGACTATATATAATATATATTTGTTGTTGTTGGTAA
>NW_006408872.1:2390217-2391407 GCF_000296735.1 Chrysochloris asiatica | reverse complement strand
TAATTGAGCCTGAGAAACCAAGTTGCGGGCCTGGGATTTGAACCAGCGAAGTACGATGTAAAGTTACCTGAATGTCTGGAAAATTACTGATGCTAGCTGTATCCTGTTTTAGTCCCTCCCAGCTTGGTGTGAAGCTCCTCCCCTAAATAAAACCGAGACACAGGCTGTCCCAGGTGTGCATCACCTAAAGGGCATGCAGTAAAGATTGCAGGGCAGTGAGTTGCTGCCTTCAGAGGCCACGATGCCCAAGTCTTCCCACCAGTGATGCATCCACCCTGGTTTCTGGGTGCCTCCTTGTCTCCCTCCTTCTGTCTGTCTGTGTATTCTTTTGCTATCTCTATCGCCGCTGGATCTCCCCTCCTCGTGAACCAAACACTCGTGAACAACACAACTATGTCGAGGTCAGTCCCCAGCAGAATTCTGCAAAAACAATGATTTGTTCATTTCAAATACCCTCTTTAGACAGCATAAGAGACTATTATACACATGGACCTCACCAAATGGAATACATAGAAATCAAATTGACTACATCTGTGGAAAGAGACAGTGGAAAAGCTCCATATCATCAGTCAAAACAAGGCCAGGGCAGATTGTGGAACAGACCATCAATTGCTCCTAGGCAAATTCAGACTGAAGCTGAAGAAAATGAAAACAAGTTCATGAGAGCCAAAATATGACCTTGAATATACCCACCTGAATTTAGAGATCACCTGAAGAACAAATTTGATACATTAAACTAAAGACCGAAGACCAGAAGGGCTATGGAATGACATCAAGTACATAGTACAGGAAGAAAGCAAAAAGTCATTAAGAAAACAAGAAAGTAGGAAAAGATCAAAATAGATGTCAGAAGAGACACTGAAACTTGCTCTCTAGCACAGAGATGGTAAAGCAAATGGAAGAACTGAGGAGGTCCAAGAGCCAAACAGAAAATTTTAAAGATCAACTCAAGAAGACAAAGTCAAATATTACATTGAAATGTGCAAAGATCTGGAATCAGGAAACCAAAATGGAAGAACATGCTCAGAATTTCCTAAGCTAGGGGAACTGAAGAAAAAAATTCAGGCCCTGACTTTCGTTATTAAAGGATCTGTAGGCAAATTATTAAATGATGCAGAAGGCATCAAAAGAAGATGGAAGGAATACACAGAGTCACTGTACCAAAAGGAAATGGTTGATGTTCAACCATT
>NW_006408872.1:2385689-2388737 GCF_000296735.1 Chrysochloris asiatica | reverse complement strand
GTAAAAGGAGATGGGGATAAGATTCTTACGATTCAGTAATGAGTAATTGTTATCATGACTAATTGCTACTGTCACAACTATAAAGATAGAAGTTTTGTAACAAAAAGGGGGGCTAGTTAATCTTACATTCCAGGTACAGAGGACCCTAGGACCATCAAGGGAGAAGAGTAAGAGAGGAATGTGGGACCCTATCCAGAGAAGCAGTGACATCAGAGATTGAGGCAGAGATGGAGAGATAGAGCTGGTGACTCATGGAAAGACTCATGGAAAGAGAAAGGTTATGTGCTGATGGACAGGAGGCAGGCATTAAGAATGTGACCTTTGGTTGTTTAAATGATTATATGTTACTGAGTGTTTTTGCGTACATCCAAAATAAAACAGAATTGAAGCAGATACTGTTGAATGATGATGCAGAGGGGATTGTAATCATTGCAATGAAATGAAATATGATAGGATGAGTGCAAAACCAATGTTCTCCCATGTAAACTCATTCAATTCATAATAAAAACTTTATTTTAAAAAGGAGAGTGATAGATAAATTTTATAAGAAATTTTAATTTGTTTTTAACCCTTATATGCTATCATGTTTGTTGTTAAGTGCTGTTGAGTCAGTTCTGACTCATAGACACCTTGTGTAGGATATCCTAGGAGTGTGAACCACTGACCTTGGGGTTCCACCAGACTTTTCAGCCCAGTGCATTAACCCACAGCACCACTAATCAGTCTGAATAGAATTATCTCTGCATGTTATTTCTTGTAGTAGATCTTATATTGCTGATAACCAAACCCAGAGTAAGAGTGGCCAAATTACAATGCCAACTGAATTCCCAACCTTGAATGGTGTTTGATGTTAAAATGTGGGCAGTGCTTAGGAATAAATGGGATATTGAACTTCGGGATGGACAAATATGTGTAGATAATCAAGAAGCTAGGGACACTAAGCCTCTAAATTCTGTTAAATCACTCTTGCCAACAGTACACCCACCCCCATTTGAAGAAATAATTCCTGCTGATTCATTATTATTAAAAGTATTATCCTCTCTGCTCACACTTGATGAGATTAACCCAACTGTGAGTGCTCAGATGGTGCCTGGGGAATTGTTTGGGAATTTCCTGAAGCAGATGTCTTGCAAGGCATGGCTGAATGATTCCAGGAAACATCTCCACCAATTATTGCTTCTAGATTTAAAACTAGACTTAAGTTCCAGTGAGCCCTAAAAGGTGAAGAACAAATTGTGAAATTGTGACCAAGCAAGAAGTGCACTGTACTCCAAAAGAACTTCTTTGTAACATATTATAAAAAGAACTTTACGTTTTTTACCATTTATATTATATGGTAAATGATATATATTAGCTGTGGATGGTGGTGTGTGTGTGTGATGTGTGTGTTGACACATCTGAAGTCAGCAATGATATCCTAGTTCTATATCTTCTTCTGAATTCAGCTTGAATTTCTGAAAGTTCCCAGACCTTTAGTATGTGTGATCTTTAGTATGTTGAGAAAGTTCCTTTCTAATCCCAGGGTCTGTTGAGTGTTTTCATCATGTAAAGATTGTTAATTTAATCAAGTGCATTGTGTACATTGAGATGATTATGTGCTTTCATTCTTTTATTCTATTAATATGATGTATTATATAGATTGATTTTCTTATGGTGAACTATTCTTGTATTCCTGGGATTCATTTCACTTGGTCATGGTGTATATCCTTTTAATATATGGTGGGATTCAGTTTGCTAGTATTTTGTTGAAGATTTTTGCATTTTTATTCATAACAGATACTTGGTTTTAGTTTTCTTTTCTTGTGATGTCTTTGGCTTTGGTACCAGGGTATTTGCTTATAATCCATTTTATTTCTATAGGGTTAGTAGCAATGTCCCCACTTTCATTTCTGATTTTGGTTAGTAGCATATTTTTCTTGTTTTCTCTGTTGGTATAAGGTTTGATTACTTTTTTGAAACACTTTTCATTCTGTTTTGCACAGGACATCTTTGTTCTTCAACACCTTATAAAAAACATTTTTTTTTTTCAGCAGATTTTCTCAATGCAGGACGTAGTTTCATTTCTTGACTACTACATCTTTGAAAGTTGATTATAGATCCAAGCAAGTCCTCTTCACTTCCAGCAAGCAAGGTTTTGTCATTTGCATATCATAGGTTGTTAATGAGTTTTCCTCCAATCCTGATGCTACTTGATTCATACAATCCAGTTTCTTAGATTATTTGCTCAGCATACATATTAAATAAGTATGGTGTAAGGATACCTTTCCTAATTTTAAGCCACTTAGTAGAACGACTGCTTCTTGGTTTATGTTCAGCTTCCTCATGAGCAAAATTAAGTGTTCTGGGATTCCCACTGTTTGAAATATTATACATAGTTTGTTAAGATCCACACAGTTGAATGTCTTAGCATCATCAATAAAACATAAGTAAACATCTCTCTAGAATTCTCTGCTTTCAGCCAAGACACATCTGAAGACAGAAGTGATATCCCTAGTTCCATTTCCATATCTTCTTCTGAATCCAGCTTGAATTTCTGGAAATTCCCAGTCAATGTACTGCTGCAACTGTTTTTCAAATTATCTTCAGCCAAATTTACTTGCATGTGACATTAATATTATTCAATGATTTCTACATCCCAAAAGGTCACATTTCTCTAGAATGGACACAAATATGGATCCCTTCCAATTAGTTGGTCAGGTAGCTGCCTTCCAAATTTCTTGGTTTAGCCAAGGGAACAACTCGATCATTGTATCAGTTTGTTGAAAGTTTTCCATTTATAGTCTGTCAATTCTTGGAGCCTTGTTTTATCCAATGCCTTCAATGCAGTTTGGACTTCTTTGAATACAATTTATTCTTGATCATAAACTAACACTTTTTAAGAAAACTTTTTATTGTAAATTTAGTGTTTGTTTATAGATAAGATCATCAGTTTTACATTCAACAGGTCATACACTTTGCTTCATCGCAATGATTGCAACAACAGTTATCCCACTTCTTCCCTGGGATTCCTATTTGCAGTTCACCCACTTTCCCATCCCTTCTCAGCTT
>NW_006408872.1:2381878-2385069 GCF_000296735.1 Chrysochloris asiatica | reverse complement strand
CCTTAGATGCCACTCGTGAGCTTTCAAGATCCCAGATGCTACTCACCAAAGTACAATGTAGAACAATGTACAAAGTACAATTGTCTTTGTGTACTATGTTATGCTCATTGACCATGGGTCCCCTGAGACTATGGTCCTGAGCTCTCAGGTTCAGGAACTCTCTGCCTTAAGATTTTTATAATATCTAGGAAATTTTATCATTTTGTCTGCTCTATGCTCCACCACATTCATAGTTGTGTTTGCAGGAAAGTTACTCATGAATAGATATCTGTGCTTTATTGACTGCACAAAAGCTTTCAATTTCAATCATCAATACTCATGGAAGCAACAGTCAAGATACCAAATGACGTATTGCATTAGGCAAATCTGCTGCACAAGACCTTTTTAAAGTGTTGAAGAGCAAGAATGTCAGCTTGAAGACTAAGGTGTACCTAACCCAAGCCATGGTATTTTCAGTAACCTCATATGCATGTGAAAGCTGAACAGTGAATAAGGAAGACCATAGAAGAATTGATACCTTAGAGTTACAGTATTGGAGGAGACAATTGAAAGTACCATTGACTGCTAAAAGAACAAACAGATATGTGTTGGAATAAATGCAGCCAGAATGTTCCATGGAGGCCTTGATAGCCAAACTTCATCTCTCATACTTTGGACATATTGTCAGGAGGGACCAATCACTGGAGAAGGGTATCATATTTGGTAAGGTGGTGGGTCAGAGAAAAAGAGGAAGACCTTCAGTAAGCTAGATTGGAAAAGTGGCAGCATCAATGGCAACAATTGTGAGGTTGGCCCAGGACCAGGCAGTGATTCGTTCTGCTGTGCATAAGGTGGCTATGACTTAGTACTGACTTGATGGCACCTAGCAACAACGAAAACAACATGAGTTGGAACCAACTCGACAACCCTTAACAACAACAACAATGAGTCAGAACTTACTCAACAGTACTTAACAAAACAAGCAACAACAGTGGTTTCATACGAGTAACATATGTTGGTCTGATTTTTATTTTTTTTATTTTTTTATTTTTAATTTGCATCCTTGGAAACACTGTATGGTAATTCTACTTTGTCTGGTAGGGTCACTATGAATCCAAATTGATTCAGTGGTAACAAGTAAGTTCACAGTCATCAAAAGAAAAGAAATAATAAATAACAGGGCAGAAATAAATGAAATAAAAAACAGAAAAACAATAGAAAGAATCAGCAAGACAAGAAGTTGGTTCTTTGAAAGGATTAATAAAATTGACAAACCATTGTTAAATCTAACAAACAAAAAGAAGAATATATAAATAGCATGCTGCAAATAAGGAACCATATGGGTGACATCACAACAGAGCCAATGGAAATAAAAAGGATAATAACAGAATGCTATTATGAAGAATGAATGGAGTCCTGGTGTGGTGCTGTTGTTTAATGTACTGGACTGCAAAGTCATTTGAACCACAAAGCCAGCAGTTCAAACTCACCAGCCACTCCTCAGAAACCCTGTAAAGGGTCACTATGAGTTGGAACTGACTCGATGACACTTAACAACAACAACAAATTATGAAGAATTATGCTCCAATAAATTTGAAAATGTAGAAGAAATGAATATATTTTTAGAAAAGCATTACTTGCCTAAACTAACGTACAGTAAAGTAGAAAACGTAAAAAAAAAAAAAAAAATATATATATATATATATGTTGGTGTTGTTGTTGTTATGTGCTGTCGAGTTTGTTCCGACCCATAGCGACCCTGTACAGGGTTTCCGAGGGTGTAAATCCTTACGGGAGTAGAAAGCTGTAAATCCTTACGGGAGTAGAAAGCCTCATCTTTCTCCCGCGGAGCAGCTGGTAGTTTCGAACTGCTGACCTTATGGTTCGCAGCCCGATTCGTAATCACTACGCTACCAGAGCTCCATATATATATATACATATACACATACATATACATATACATATATAAAACAAAAGAAACTGATCAGGTAATTTAAAAGCACCTCTTCCCCCACTCCCCCAAAAAACCTCCAGGACCAGACAGCTTTACTGTTGAATTCTACCAAACATTCTGGAAAAAGCTGACACCAATTTTACTCAAACTATTCCAGAACAGAACATAGAAAAGGATGGAAAATTCCTGAATACATTTTATGAAGAAAGTATAATCTTAATATTAAAACCAGACAAAGACATCACTGAAAAAAGAAAATTATAGACCAATAACCCTCTTGAATATTGATGCAAAAATTCTGAACAAAATCATAGACAGTATAATTCAACAATATGTATTTTTAAAAAATCATACATTATGACCAAGTTGGATTAATTCCAGAAATCCAAGGATTATTCAGTATTTTTTAAAAATCAGCATAATCGGCCATATAAATGAAACAAAAGAAAGAACCACATGATCATATCAATCAATGCAGAAAAGGCATTCGACAAAATCCAATATCCATTACTGATTAAAAACACTCAACAAAGGGAAAATTCAACAACATAATTAAGAGCATATATACAACTCCAACAGCCAACATTACCCGCAATGGAGAGAAACTGAAAGAATTATCTTTGTGAACAGAAACCAGACAAAATACCCTTTATCACTCTCCCATTCAATATTGTGTTGGAAGTCGTAATTAGAGCAATAAGGCACAAAATGGAAATTAAAGTCATCCAAATTGGCAAAGAAAAAGTAAAAATTTCTCTATTTACAGATGATATGAGCCTTTGCATAGCAAATCCCAAAGACTTAGCAAGAAAATTATTGGAATTCATTGAAAGATTCAGCTAAGTGGCAGGTTAGAAGACCAATATACAAATATCAGTTGAAGTCCTATACACTAATAAAGACAGTTCTAAATAGGAAATTAGGAAAGCAATCCCATTTACGGTAGCCACCCAAAAGATTAAATACTTAGGAATATATCTAACCAGAAAAACAAAAGCCTATAAATATAAAACTAGATAACACTACTACAAAAAAAAAAAAAAAAACTTACAAAAATGGAAAAATATACCATGTTCATGAATAGGAATGCATTGTGAAACTCTCAACACTACCCAAATTAATTTATAGATATAACACAATCCTAATCCAGATTCCAACATCATTCTTTAAAGAGAAGGAAAAAATAGATCACAAAAATTATATATAATATGAAAAGAGACCTTGGATAAGCAAAATACTGCTTAAGAAGAAAAACAAA
>NW_006408872.1:2380068-2381579 GCF_000296735.1 Chrysochloris asiatica | reverse complement strand
CTACTCCCGTAAAGATTTACACCCTCGGAAACCCTGTACAGGGTCGCTATGGGTCGGAACCGACTCAAAGGCACTTAACAACAACAACAACAAAACTATAATGATCATCAATGAAAAACTAGGAATAAACTTTGGGGCACTAATACCTGGCATACATACACTATCAAACATTACAAAAGTGTACAAGAAATAGAAAACAAAACAGAAGACTGGGACCTCCTAAAAATTAGATACTCATGTGCATCAAAAGACTTCACCAAAAATGTAGAAAGGGAGACCACAGACAGGGGAAAAGCTTTTTGCAAAGACATATCGGACTAAGTAGTAACCTCCAAAGTTTATCAAAAACTACAATACCTTTGCAAGAAAAAGAGAAACAATCTAAGTAAAAAATGGGCACAGGACATGAACAAACACTTCACCAAAGAAGACATTCAGGCAGCCAACAAACATATGAAGAAATGTTCATGATCATTAATCATTGTTGTTCTTGTTAAGTGTTGTTCAGTCGGTTCCAACCCATAGCAACTTTGTATAGGATTTCCGAGGAGCAGTGGTGAGCTTGAACCACTGACCTTGCAGTTCAAACAGCTTTGCAGTCTGGCACATTAACCTACAGCGCCACACCAGGACTTCCATTGTTGTTGTTGTTGTTAAGTGCCATCGAGTCAATTCGGACTCACAGCGACCCTGTATAGGGTTTCCAAGGAGCAGCTGGTGAGCTTGAACTGCCGACCTTGCAGTGCAAATGGCTTTGCAGTCTGATGCATTAGCCCACAGTGCCACAGCAGGACTCCAGGACTTCCAACATTAATAGCAAAATTTAAAAAAAATTTAAAAACCCTGAAGACAACAGATGCTAATGATGATACAGAAAGACTGGCACCCTCCTGCATTGCTGGTGGGAAATAGTGTGGCACTTCCTCAGAAAATTGGAAATAGAGATACCATATGACCCAGCAATCCCTCTACTTGGTATATATCCACACAAAGTAAGAGCCAGACGTGAGTAGATATGTACACACCAATGTTTATCGCAGCAGCACTAATCACAGTAACAAAAAGATGAAGACAGCCTAAATGCCCATCAATGGAAGAGTAGATAAACAAACGTTGATATATACAATCAATGGAATATTATGCAACATTGAAGAACAATGATGAATCTTCAAAATACCACACAACATGGATGAACCTGGGAAACGTTGTTGTTAGGTGCCATCGAGTCAGTACCAACTTATAGCAACTCTATGTGCAACAGAACGAAACACTATCTGGTCCTGCACCAAACTCACAATGGCTGCTACACCTGACCCCGTTGCTGTTGCCACTTTGTCAATCCATCTCACTGGGTGTCTTCCTCTTTTTCTCCAACCCTCCACTCTACCAACATGATATCCTTCTCAAGGGGCTGGTCCCTCCTGATAATGTATGAAGTACAAGAGACATTATAGAGGACATTATCCTGAGTGAAATAAATCAATCACAAAAGGACAAATATTGTATGAAAC
>NW_006408872.1:2371175-2379158 GCF_000296735.1 Chrysochloris asiatica | reverse complement strand
TTTTTTTTAAAAAAAGCAAAATATGAAAAGAATCAATTAACAGAGATCACATACTGTTTTATTTAAACTGAAGACATGATTTTGGCTTACCTCATGAATTGAAAATTCAACATAATTCAAGAATTCTACCAACTTCTTCAAGAGCTCTGGTAGTGTAGTGGTTACGAGTAGGGCTACTAACCCCACAGTTAGCAGTTCAAAACTACCAGCTGTTCCATGAGAGAAAGATGAGGCTTTCTGCTCCCGTAAATATTTACAGCCTCGGAAACCCTATGCAGGGTCGCTATAAATCAGAACCGACTCAACGGTACGCCACCAACAACAACAACTTCTTCAGTCTGAAATTGATTAGACATGAAATCAAGTTACATTGATAATTACTGATGATTGGAATTGTGAAAGTTGGAAACAAAGAGGAAGGATCAGTAGTTGGAAAATAGGGCCGTGGTGAAGAAATGATGCAGGAGATCACATGATAAAATTTTATAAGAACAATGACTTATTTGGAGTCCTACTGTGGCACTGATAAGCACTGGACTGCTAACCACAAGGTTGATGCCTCAAACCCACCAGCCACCTCTTGGAAACCCTGTACAGAGTGGTTATGAGTTGGAACTGACTCAATGGCACTTAACAGCAACCACACAACTTAGTCATTGCAAATACCTTTTTCCAACCACATAAACAGTGACTATACACATAGATCTTGTCAGATGGAATATATAGGAATCAAATTGACCACATGTATGTTAAGAGACAATGTAAAGTATAATTAAATGTACAAAGATCTCTAGTTAGAAAACTCAAAGGGAAAAACACATGACATTTTTCAAGCTGAAAGTACTGAAAAAGTATTCAAGCCCTGAGTTGCAATTTTGAAGGGTTCCATGGCAAAATATTGAACTATGAAGGAAGTGAATTCACAGAATTACTGTACCAAAAAGAATTGGTCAGTATTTGTGCTATGAGCTCATGGATGGAGCAGGTGTGATGGCAGAGATGGAAGCTATAAATGGTTCCTCCAGGATGGGCTCTCTTCCTCTTACCAGGGCTGACCGAGCTGCTGCTCTGCTCTTGTTCCTGCTACTGCTGCTGAATACACATTTTCCAACAAGAGAGACCAATGCTAAGGATTTATATACCACACATTTTTTTTTTTAATTCCATGAGACTTTTATTAAGAATTAAAAACTATCCAGAAGTTCAGCAGCATACTACATCAGTTCCCAATGGCCAAGATTTAGGGTTGTTGTTGTTAGGTGCCATTGAGTCGGTACCAACCCATAGCGACGTTATGCACTGCAGAATGAAACACTGCCCGATCCTGGGATAACCTTACTACTGTTGCCACTGTTGAGTCCATCAATGCTGCCACTTGGTTAATCCATCTCGTTGGGGATCTTCCTCTTTTTCTCTTACCCTCCACCCTACCAACACTAGCCATTGTTGTTGTTGTTGTTGTTGTTAGGTGCCATCGAGTCGGTACCAACCCATAGCGACCTTATGCACTGCAGAATGAAACACTGCCCGAACCTGGACCAACTTCACTCTGTTGCCACGCTTGAATCCATTGATGCTGCCACTTGGCTAATCCATCTCTTTGGAGGTCTTCCTCTTTTTCTTTGAACCATTACATGATATCCTTCTTGAGCAATTGGTCCCTCCTGACAATATGTCCAAAGTATGAGAGACAAAATTTGGCCATCTTGGCCTCCAAGGAGCACTCCGGCTGCACTTCTTTAAAAATGGATCTATTGGTCCTTTTGGCAGCCCATAGCACTTTCAATATTCTCCTCCAACACCATAACTCAAAAACATCAATTCTTCTATGGTCTTCCTTATTCACTGTCCAGCTTTCACATGCCTGTGTGGTATTTTACTCCAATATAATAAATGAAATTTCATTTTTTCATTATCACAGACTACCCTAAACCTTAGAGTAGTCTGTGATAATGAAAAAATGAAATTTCATCTATTATATTGGAGTGAAATTGTATATACCACACATTCTTGAAATAACCAACTCAGAGCCAAGTTGATTTTATTGGACAAAATTTCATTCTGACCAGGATAGACAACTATTTCAAAAATGAATTTGCATTACCTACCTGCATTGGTTTGGCCAACATCACTCTGAGATCTTACAAGGTCTGATTTACTTACATGACATCCCACATAACCTCACCTAGGGATCCTCTCTAAAGCACATAAGAAGTAGCAGTGGACATATGACCACAGGATCCACTGGTCCTATTACTTATTGTCACATTCAGAAAGTACTAATTGATAAAGTGATGGATTGACATCTTGAATGCACAGCTGAAGCACCTACTTGGAGGTAACACCATGTGAGGATGTGGCACTATATTTCAGAATTTGATATATACCTTAAACTAACAGCCATTACATGATGCAATCTCCCAAGTGGGTAGACTATTTTAATCCAATAACCAAAGGATGGAAATAGTGGTTCCCCTCACCACTACTTCTGCCTGAGTAGTTTCAACCCTGAAACTCTAGGTTCTGTGACTCCAGATATCCTGGTTGCTAAAATGGAAGATACTTCAAGCAGAAAACACAGTAAGAGTCTAATCAGAAGTAAAATTATAGCTTCTACCTGATTACTTGGGGCAGAAAAGAATGCTTGGTACCCAGATAATAAGCTGGAGTCCCTTCTTCTAGTCCCACACCCAGTTGCAACTGGAAAGGGCAAGTACAGTCACCATGTCCTGAGAAGGGACTTACAAGTGAGGATGATTGATTCAACAGGAAAACCACCTATACCAGCAAAAGTGCTTCCAGAGGGAAGTGAAATGGAGAAAGGGTTTTGGTGGGGGAAGGCAATGAGCATCAGTTATTGGCCTCAGGACCAACTGCTATAGCAGGACTATAGTTTATCCCACTGATCTTCCAAGCATTCTTTCTCAGAAATTGTGACCAACCAAAATCCTGATGAAACAAAATAGAGTGTACTTGAAGATAAAGCAAGGAATGGCTGTAATGGACGCTGTTGGTTTCTTGGCCAGATCTTCTCTAGCAGATGGAACACCAATGTGACAGTTGCTGTGAGTGTTGACTGCTAACTCAATTCTCAGAATTGCCCATAACTAAGTGTGAGTTGCCTGGCCTGGGAAGTGGATGCATAGCAGAAGCAAACTGAGATCAAGGAGTGTTCAAAAGACCAATCAGTCCTTTGTCTTAAGGTAGCAACGACTTGGCCACACAGTTTATACTCAAGAGCTTTCCTGAATATTTCCACTGAGAACACATTTTTGCTTGCCTTTTTTCCTCTGCTCTGTCTGTCTTCATCATTCCTCTTCCCTGATAACATTCCTTACCTCAATCAATCTGCTCCTAGAGAGTTCAACCTAAGGTAGGTTACCACTTACAATAACCAAAACCTATGCCATTGAGTTGATTCTGACTCATAGTGACCCTATGTAGGCTGTAAATCTTTATGGGAACAGAAAGTCTCCTCTTTCTCCTGAGGAGTGGCTGGTGGATTCTAATGTTGATTTTGTGGTTAGCAACCCAGTGCATACCCCACTATACCACCAGGCTTCTTTCTTACAATAGAATTTTTTTTAAACCACATATCAACGAATAAATCCAGCAAAATATATGCAAGCTCTTGACCAAAATACTACAACACATATATATAATCCACAAATAAACAAATGTCTCAAGGTCATGAGTTGGAATGCCCAATATTGTAAGATGTCAGTTCCTCCAAAATCGAATTATAAATTCAATGCATTGCAATCATAATCCTATTGTGTTGTGAAGACATGTGTATGAATATTACATTATAACTAAAATCTTCTGTTTATCGAAAGACGTTTTTTAAGAGTGAAAAACCATAGTGTTAAATTATTTGTAAATTATAAAACTGTCAGTTCATGCTGCCATTATCCTCATTGTTGTTGTTTTTGCTGTGCGCCATCAAGTTGGTTCCAACTCATAGTGGTCATGTATAGGGTTTCCAGAGAGTGACTGGTGAGTTTGAACCACTGACCCTGCAGTTCAAATCAACCTTGAGGTCGAGTGTTTATCCTATGGTGCCACACCAGGATCCTCATAGCTGAGATATATCAATAATCTAAGAAGTTTATAAGAAAAAGGAAACCCAATAGGAAAATAAAAATGGATGAGGCTCAAATGGAAATTTTACAATGGTCAATAACCATGAATATGGACTCAATATCATTGCAAATTGAAACTACAATGAGATGCAACTATGAACACATTGAGGGGGACAAAAGGACAATGCTAAAATATGGAACAACTAAAATTTTCATGCCCTGCTGGCAAAAATGTAAATTGATTCCATTGGTTTGGAAAACACTTTGGCTTTATCTACTAAAGTTGAATATGCATCTGTTTTTTGACCCAGCAATTCCATTTTTAAATATGAAATGAAATGAATGCACATATGCTTCAAGAATATGGAGAAGATATGGTCATAATTTCATTATTCCCAGTAGTCCCAAACAAAAAATGATCCAAATATCCAACATTTTTTTTATTTTAAAATAGTGGCATATTCATAGAATGAAATATACAGCAATTAAAAAAAAAACAGATTTCAGCAATAAGCGACAATATAGATGAATCTCAGATACTAACAATGAACAAAAGAAGCTAGAGACAATAAAATATATACAGTACAATTACATTTATGTAACACTTTAAAATCAGGCAGGACTAGACTGTGATATTTAGTAATGCAGATATAAAGAAAAGCAAGGAAATTATTATAAAAGAATGGTTATGGTTTCTTGGAAGAAGTTACAAGGATGAGGAAAGAGGGTGTGATTAAGAGGGGGCACAAAGACGCTTACTGGGTGCTAGAAGCATTCTATTCCATTATCTGGGTGAAGTTCCCATCATAAAAGTGTTTCCTTGAGGATAACTCTCGCAGCTGCACAATCTTGTTCTGTAAAATTTTCTGTATGAATGTTATTTTCAAAATGAAAAAAATTTTAATGAAAATGGGTACAGTAACAAAGAAAGCACATAAAAGCAAACCTTTAGGAATGGACAGGTTTTGTTTTTTAGTGTAACTTCTAAAAATGTAGAATGAAAAATGAAAAAGATAGCAGGTGGGCTCAGCAGCAGATTAGACAGAGTTGAAGAGAGAAATGGTAAAAGAGGAAATATGCACAAAGAATTTAACCCAAAAGATGCAAAGAAGATAGTAAGATTGAAGAGATGAAAGAGATACTCAGAGATCCAATGGATAGAGTGAGAGGATCTCTGAATCTCTGAAGAAGAAAATGTTAAGAATTTAGGAATGGAGTCTTGGTGTGGTGCTGTGGGTTAATGTGCTGGACCACAAAGTCATTTGAACTGCAAGGTCAGTGGTTCAAGCTCACTAGCCCCTCCTCAGAGACCCTATACAGGGTTGCTATGGGTCAGAACCGACTCAGCGGCACTTAACAACAACCTATACTAAGGAGTCCTGGTGTGGCGCTGTGGGTTAGTGTGCTGTACTACAAGATCGGTGGTTCAAGCTCACCAGCCACTCCTTGGAAACCCTATACAGGGTTGCTATGAGTTGGAACTGACTCAACAGCACTTAGCAACAACAACAACAAACATATACTAAAGGAGTCCTGGTGTGGTGCTGTAGAATAAACATTTGACCAAATGGTTGGTTTGAACTGCAAGGTCGGTGGGTCAAACTCACCAGCCACTCCTTGGAAACCCTATATAGTGTCACTAAGGATCTGAACCGATTCCATGGCACTTAACAACAACAGATATTAAAAGAAATTTACATTAAGAAAAATTGCCAAAAATTATGAAAATATAAATCCACAGATTCAGGAACCATAACATACCCTATGGTGGTGGTGATTAAGTATTTTCATATCGGTTCCAATTCATAGTGTACAGAGTTTCCAAGAGCAACTGGTAAGTTAGAATGCCAACCTTGTGGTTCAGACCAATCTTACAGTCCAATGCTTATCCTACAGTGCCACACTAGGACTCCTATAAGAATACATAAAAATAGTTTATGCATAGACATACTAGAGTGAAATGATAGAATATCAACATCAAAGAACATATTTTACAAAAACGCAGAGAAAAGGGGGAAATCATTCACCAAGCAAAGATTGTAGGCTTCTAAACAATAGTAACTGACTTCTAAACAATATTGTTTTAGTCGGCCTCCAATAATCTATTGTGTTAGCCAGCCTCCAATAATCCTTACCTCCTAATATTTATGCCTTTGTATTGTCCCCTCCAATAATGAATAGGCTGGTTCTGTGTGATCAATAGAATATGACCATTGCAATGAATTGATGATATATGGTTTTCAAGACAAGATCTCAAAACATTTCTGGTTTGGTCTCTTAAATTACAAGATCTGGAGGAAGTCAGCCACCATGCCACGAGGATGTTCAAGTAGTCTTGTGTAGAGGTCTTAGTGAGAGGAACTGAGGCCTCCAGTCAACAGTCATGTGAATAAACCACCTTTGAAGCAGACTCTCCAGCACTACTCAAGTGAACCAATGATGCAGCCCCAGCTAGCATCTGATGGCAGTCTCATGGTAACTCATGAGCCAGAACAGACCAGATAAGCAACAATCAAATTTCTGATCCCAAGACTGTGGCTGGGGAGGGGTTATTATTGTGTTAAGCCACTATATTTGGAGGTGAAATTTTTATGCAAAAAATGGATAATTAATATACTAGAATAATAACCACAAGGTGTTGGAAAAAATCAACCTAGAATTGAGTATTGAGAAAATATATTCCTTAAAAATAAAAAATTCCTTTTAAAAAATTTCAAGATAAACAGAAATGAAGGAAATTTATCACCAGAAGACTGCTCTCAAGGAATTCCTAAAATATGTACCTCAAGAAGGAAATTAATCTCAGAGGAATGATTTGGTGTGTGAGGAAGAGTGGTAGCAAACAGAATGATAAATAC
Source organism: Chrysochloris asiatica (assembly GCF_000296735.1). Lineage (NCBI taxonomy): Eukaryota > Metazoa > Chordata > Mammalia > Afrosoricida > Chrysochloridae > Chrysochloris > Chrysochloris asiatica. The sequence goes on along the minus strand of NW_006408872.1, from coordinate 2,372,218 downwards.
ATGGATGAATCCCAACAGAAGTACCTATATGAAGTAGTAAATTAGCATTTAACTTGTGGAATTAAAGAGAGAACTAAAATATTCAGCAAAATTGAATCAGAAGGGGATGAGTGAAGCTAAAATGTTCTAAAGTCCTTTTGTTGCCTTGTTGTTGTTGTTGTGAAGTGCCTTCGAGTCGGTCCCGACCCATAGCGACCCTGTACAGGGTTTCCGAGGGTGTAAATCCTTACGGGAATAGAAAGCCTCATCTTTCTCCCGCGGAGCGGCTGGTAGTTTCGAACCACTGACCTTAAGGTTTGCAGCCCGATTCGTAACCACTACGCTACCAGAGCTCCTTTGTTGCCTTGGAAGTGGTCAAATCTTAAATTTTGTTTATTTAAATAAGCAGGTAAAAAATTTAAGAGATAATATTGAAAGACTAGAAACAGCATATATAAATTTTAAATGAGTATGGACAGAAAAATACACAAGGGGAGGAAAAATGAAAATTTTCTTTAAATGACAAGGAAAAAAAAACAGAAAAACAAAACAAAACAAAAAACCTGATAGTAACGATAGTGTTGTTGTTAAGTGTCATTGAGTTGATTTTGATTCATAGTGACTCTGTGAAGGGTTTCTGAGGAGTTGCTAGTGAGTTTGAACCACTGACCTTGCAGTTCAAACCAACCTTACAGTCAAGTGCTTATCCTACAGAGCCACAACAATAAAATTGTAGAATGAAAGAAACAGATCCATATATATCAATAATCACAGTAAATACAATTGGGCTTTACTTAAGACCTAAAAGAGATCATTTTGGTTTTTTTTTAAGCTCACACACCCCAGCTATATGCTGTTTTCAACAAATGTACTTTAAAAAAGAATTGATAATGGACAGTGGTGATGGTTGTGCAGCATGGGGAGTGTGGTTGATATGGCTGGGTTGTACTTGTAAAAATAGTTGAAATACCAAATGTTTTGCTGTATATATATATAGCTCTGGCAGCATAGTGGTTACGAATCAGGCTGCTAACCTCAAGGTCAGCAGTTCAAAAATACCAGCT
>NW_006408872.1:2369967-2370955 GCF_000296735.1 Chrysochloris asiatica | reverse complement strand
ATATACATATGCTTATGTACACAACTGTATATATAGTTATATACACAACTATATATGGAGTCCTGTTGTGGCACTGTGGGCTAATGTGTCAGACTACAAAGTCATTTGAACTGCAAAGTCAGTGGTTCAAGCTCATCAGCTGCTCCTTGGAAACCCTATACAGGGTCTCTATGGGTCAGAATCGACTCAACAGTACCTAACAACAACAATAACATACATATATACACAACAAAACATCTGGCATTTCAACTATTATATATGTTGCTATACATATATGGCAACAATAAAAGAAAGAAAGAAAGAAATTTATTTAAAATAATCAGATGAAGAGAAGTTTAAAGCAAAAACATGGGGAGGGTTAATGCACCATTTGAACTGCAAGGTCTGTAGAGCCATGCTTTCAACATTTGACAACAACAACAACACTAACAAACTCCAAGGTCAAAACTCGATTCCAGGAGGACTTCTGGCGCTTCCCTGACCTGGCGGCACAGGTATGCAGACTCCAGAGAATACGGGGGTGGTATTTCACAGGGAGGCCCCGGCCTGGTAGACAGACAGCCTTGGGGCAAATATAAAACATTAGGCCTTAATATTTTGAGTTTGCTTTTTTAAAAGGAGGTACAAGCATTTTGAGCCTCTACCCGCCTGCGTTTAGTTCCCACCCCGGGGACTGCCCCACCCATTGCAGAGCGTGGAGCTCAGGGCTTGAGCGGAGCCGTTCAGAGGGCAGACGCTCCAGGAGAGCTAGTGGGGCCACAGGAACTAGCGTGATCCATCCCGAGGGGGGGTGGGCCTCATTGCCACATTGGGCATTGTCGGCATGGATATAGGGCAAATCGGGGTGCTCATGGCACAGGGAAACAGAGAGAGGCATTGTAGACGTCATCAGACACAGCCGTGCCATCTGCCTGCCCCCACCCTCAGCTTTTTCGGCCTAGGCCGGCCCTCTGCCCAGCCTCCAAGCCTCAGGCCCGCCCATCAAGGC
>NW_006408872.1:2357574-2358066 GCF_000296735.1 Chrysochloris asiatica | reverse complement strand
TGCAAAATGGTCCAACCTCTCTGGAAAACAATATAGCGTTTTCTCAGAAGGCTGAAAGTAGAAACACCTTATGATCCAGCAATCCCTCTACTCGGTATTTACCCACAAGAAAAACAAGCCACAACAGAGAAGATATATGCACACCAATGTTTATAGCAGCACTACTTACAATAGCAAAAAGATGGAGACAGCCAAAGTGCCCATCAACTGAAGAATGAATAAATAAATTGTGGTACATATACACAATGGAATATTATGCTACATTGAAGAATAACAAGGAAGTGGCAAGCCACCGCATAAAATGGATGAGCCTTGAAGACATTATGCTGAGTGAAATTAGTCAATCACAAAAAAGAGAAATACTGCATAGGACCACTACTGTAAAAGACTGAGAAAAAGAAATTATACTAAAGAAATTATACTAGGAGGAAGTCTTTGTTGGTCGTTGGGAAGTTGGTGATGGGTGGGGGGAAGTGGGGAGGGTGGAGCGCA
>NW_006408872.1:2353972-2355803 GCF_000296735.1 Chrysochloris asiatica | reverse complement strand
GGCAATGAGATGATATACGATGGAATGAATGTAAGACTAAGGTTCTCCCATGTAAACTATCATATAATTCACAATAAAACATTAAAACAAAACAAAAAAAAACATGGGGAAAGATTGTTGTTCATTGTCAATCAGTTGAATCTGATTTATGGTTACCCCATGTGTACAAAGTAGAATGGCTTAGGGTTTGGCAGATCTGCAGGCCTTACTTTGGAAGGCACCATCTGGGTTGATTTCAACTGCCTACCTTTTGAGCCCAGTTTGTAGTTCAGTGTTTAACTACTTTACACCACCTAGGAACTTCTGGAGCAAGGGAACAGAGGAATGGGGAAAGGAGGGATAGGAGGGAGATACATTAGACAATTATTAGCCAAAAGGAAACTGAAATAGTTTTCAGGATTTCAGACCAAAAGAGATAAGCCATTAGACTACAAGAACAAGCAAGCTGTTTGCTGGGAAGCCATCAAAGCAAGTAATCAAATCCCTTCAGAACAACCCCACCTTCAAGATTGAAACTCAAAGGGAACACACGAGCAGGCATGTAAGCTTACTGGTGACCGTGTTGGTCTACATTTGAGTGGAAGTAGGGGAATGTCAGAAATGAAGATATGGGCTGAGTATGACTCCTGTCAACCTTGAGATGAGAGAGAGAAGAGGAAGGGCTGGTTGGTCCAAAGTTTGGGGAGACCTGGGGACTCCTGAGCTCATGGACAACGACCTAGTCACAGAGGGATAAAGTCAAGAGTGAAGTGTCCAGCTAGTATGAAGTGGCGGGAGACATATAAGGATGCCCAGACTTGTAGATAGTACCCATTTGAGCTAGCTTCGATGGTTTGATGAACAGAGCTCAACTAGAGGAAGATAAAGAAATTTGATAAAGGAAGCAAATATAAATTGCTACAATTTGATGAACTTGACCTATACTTATAGGTGTTGTTGTTGTTAAGTGCTAATGAGCCAATTCCAACCCATAGTGACCCTGTATAGGGTTTCCGAGGAGCAGCTGGTGAAAATACCAACCGAGAGGGAAAGAGCTTTCATATTAAAGATCAAGCCTATCCCCTCGGTATACAGGGTTGATAGGGATGGGTAACTTAGACATTGGCTACCTAAAATGAGGGGGAACAGGGTCTACAAAGACATGAAGTGACTGGCTTACAAGTTTCCAAGAGGGAGTTTAGTTTCAAAGTGTACGAGGGAAGGTAGAATCCCCACTGAATAGTTTTCATCTTGTCTAGATGTTGTTGTTATTGTTAAACACCACTGAGTCGATTCCAACCCATAGCGAACCTGTATAGGGTTTCTTAGGAGCAGCTAGTGAGCTTTAACTGCCAACCTTGCAGTTCAAATGCCTTTGCAGTCTGGTGCATTAACCCATAGCGCCGCACCAGGACTCAGGACTTTTCTAGATGGGTCTGGTGAAAAGAGATGGGGATAAGATTCTTTTGATTCAATTGTTGTTGTTGTTGTTAAGTGCCATCGAGTCGGTTCCGACCCATAGCGACCCTGTACAGGGTTTCCGAGGGTGTAAATCTTTACGGGATTCAATAGTGAGTAAATATTATCATGACTAATTGCAATAGTCATACTGTAAAGGTAGACTTTTTTAACAAAAAGGGGGGAATAGCTAATCTTACATTCCAGGAACAGAGGACCCTAGGACCATCAAGGGAGAAGAGCATGCGCGGAACGTGGGACCCTAACCAGAGAAGCAATGGCACCAGAGATGGAGACAGAGATGATGGCATGGAGAGAGAGAACACCTGAGTACTCTAGACTCATGGAAAGAGAAAGGTTGTGTGCTGGCGGCCAGTAGGCAGGCTTGCAAAAG
>NW_006408872.1:2337363-2353591 GCF_000296735.1 Chrysochloris asiatica | reverse complement strand
GACTCAATTTGCACAGAGCCAAGATAGGCGGGGCCGCGGTTGGGCATGATAGGAACACTAGGGGTCGCTGTGCTAGTCAGCCGGTACTCTGACACAGGTGGGCCAAGGGTAGCACAGTGTTAGAGTGGGAGCAGCACTGCCTACCATGGAGGGCAAACACAAGATAAGTGTCCTTGGTGTGAACCCATCAGGACCTCCAGGTTTGGGGCAACCAGTGGCTGGTCACCTCTTTCTGCTCCTGCTGCTGCCTGCAGGTAAGCCTAAATTATTCCCGAAACAACAGCTTTTCCATCTGCTCCCCACCACACCCACCCCCCAGTCTAAGAGTCCCACAAAGGCAGGGTCACAGTCATCCTGAAGGATCCGTGGGGGCTAACTAGAGCCTTCCCCACCGTCTCCTTCTCCTGTGCGTTCTCCTCATTCCCATGAAAACTTGAGTCCCTGAGTCCAGGAGAGGCAGGGGCGTAGGAAAGGTAATCTCTAAAGTAGGCCCTCCTTTCCCTCCAATTGGAGCTTCCAGGGAGAATCTCTAAATTGTGGAGAGATTCTCCCTTCCCCCGCAATTTCAAGATGAATAGCTAGATGGTGAATAGCTGTGATAAGGCGCTTTGTCCTCTGTTGTGCGGCTGCCTCAGTCAGGCACCTTTCGTATTTGTGACGCCTCAGAACATCATTCCGCTACCCGTCTGGCTTCTCCACTACCCCCGTTGTTGTTGTTGTTGTTAAGTGCCATCGAAGCTATTCCTATTCATAGGGACCCTGTATAGTGTTTCCGAGGAGCAGCTGGTGGGTTTGAACTGTTGAGCTTGTGGTTCAAACCGACCTTGTGGTCAGGTGCTTATCAATACAGTGCTACACCAGAGCTCTACTCCCCCTTGTTAGACATCTGGAAAGAGGTGAGGTTCCCAGGCTATGTACCCACCCAAACTTTTAAATGATGGACTAGAAACACTAGTAGTCCAAACTCAGCTCAGGGTGCCTTGGAAGAAAGACCTAGTCATCTGCTTCTGAAAGGGCACAGGCTTGAAAGCTCTATGGAGCAGTTCTACTCTGATACACTTGGGTGGCCAAGTGGGAATCAATTGATAGCAATTAACAGACCAACAACACAGGAGTAAAGCGGGAAGGAGGTGGTCACAGAAGTAAGCCTGGAATTAATGTGTTTCTCCATGTCCTCAGCCAGCAGTTGTACCACAGAGACACAAGGCAAGATCTTGGGAGGCCAGGATGCGCCCCCGGGCAGGTGGCCCTGGCAGGTCAGCCTACAATACAACGGCCACCACACCTGTGGTGGTACCATCCTCAACCAGCACTGGGTGCTCACTGCTGCCCACTGCTTCCCCAGGTGAGTCACCAGGGCCAGGGCAGCTGGGCTGGGGCACTGGCCGCAGACACAGAGGGCAGGGTCCCTGGTCAGTGGGCTTTCCCTCTGGAATACTGAGCACCATGTGGGGGGAATGGCAAGGGATGATCAATATGGAGAAAAGTGTAAAGGAATATGAAAGCAGAAGGACACTATGTGAACTTTTTTAAAGAAATTTTATTATGAATTGGATGGAGGTTTGCAGAGTAAATCAGTTTTCCATTCAACAATTTATACACATTTTATGTCATTGATTGCAATCCCCACAGTGTAACATCACTTATTTTGCTTCCTACATTTCCTGTTTCCACTCCTCCTCCTTTCCTAACCCTTCTGAACCTTTGTCTTTGATCTCAATTGGTTTTATTTTAAGATGTGTGTGCCTCCTCAGTGATGTTGTTCTCCTTATAGATCTGTTTTCTATTTGGCTGCTGGGGGTTAATGCTCTGGAATGCAAGGTCAGTTTGAACTGCAAGGTTAGTGGTTCAAGCTAACCAGCCGCTCCTCAGAAAACCTATACAGAGCCACTGTGAGTTGGAACCGACTCAATGGCACTTAACAACAACAATTGTTGGGCTGAAAAGTGAGCCATAGGGTAAGTTTAGTTCCAGACCTGAAGGATGCCTAACAGGGTTCTACCAGTCTCTATCTGACAAGTAACCCTCGTCTTTTTAATGATTTTGAGTTTTGTTCCACAATTTCCTCCCACTCTATCCAAGATCTTCTAAGGAGCCTTGGTGGCGTAGTGGTAACTCATTGGTTACGCATTGGACTGTTACCCATAAGGTCAGCATTGGACTGTTACCCATAAGGTCAGCAGTTCAGTCACTCATTGAGAGAAAGATAAGGCTCTCTCTCTACTCTCTTCAAGATTTACAGCCTTGAAAAATTCTATACAGGGTTGCTATGAGTTAGAATTGACTCAATGCATGGTGCACACCCATCACTACCACCACCATCTAAGACCTTCTAATATGATCCCTTTTAAAGAAGTTCATAGTAACTGGGCACCATCTAATTCTTCTGGTCTCACTCAGTATTGTGGAGACTGATAAGTCCACTGGACTAATTGTTTCTAAGTCTTTGATTTTTTCACTCCAGAGGTGGAGAAACCAATAGTTGCACCTTAGATGACTGCTCGTGAACTTTAAAGACCCCAATTGCTGCTTACCAAAGTAGGCTGTAAAGCATTGTCTTTGTGGACTATGGTATGCCAGTGGACCTTATTAGTCCTCAGAGACTATGGTCCTGAGCTCCCAGGCTCACTGATTCTTCCCTTCAAGACTATGTATAAACCTTTAACTCTGACAAAAACTTTGTTGCAAAAAAAATACTTTCAAAATCGACTGAAAATAGAGTGACTCACCATCAGCCAAAGTGTTCTAGTTGGATCTGAGGAATGGACTGCAACTGGAAATGTCAGGGCAGAGAAGAGCAGGGATGTTGAGTCAGCTGTTCCCTCTGCCTATGTAGCTTTGGGACCTGGAACAAGTCCCTGGTTTGCTGACATCAGTTTGCTCATCTCTACAAAGGATGCCTGGTGTCCTCAAGTGCAGGTGTGTGGTGAGGACCTAGATGGGCTCCTAGTGTAGTGGTCGAGAAAGGAGAGCACATCCCATCCCACATGTTTCAGTCCACCTATCCAGCCTCACATGCTCCACCCCACATGTATTGCTAAACCCAGCTGGGTCCTGGATTGGAGCTGACTAGGCCCAGGTAAGCAAGGTGGGAGGCTGAGGTCAGACGCTTGTCAGAGCTGGGAGCCACAGAGGAGTCTGGGTGGGGGCTAGGCCAAACCCTCTGTGGGCCCCAGGTCCCAAGGTGGGGTGAATGACAGATCTCTTGAGGGCTTTCTAGCCCCTGGGCCACCTGTGGCACCTGATGCTAAAGTGAGACCACCCCACAGATCCATCAGGTTCAATGATCTGAGAGTTCTCATGGGAATCACCGACCTCAGAAAGGGAAACTGGAAAAGCCAGAAGGCCCGGATAAAGCAGTTTCTTCTTCACCCGACTTACACTCACAGGCAGATGCTCACTGGTGGTGACATCGCTCTACTGCAGCTGAGAAAGCCCGTGCGCTTCTCCACCTCTGTCCGCCCCGTCAGCCTCCCACCCCCCACCTTCCAGATGCAGCTGCACTGGGAGTGCTGGGTCACAGGCTGGGGCCAGTCACACTATAAAGGTGAGAGGAGGAAAGGGCTGGCACTTCCGCCAAGTCCAGCTTGAAACCCAGACCTCTCAATCATTAGACCAGCAGTTACTGATAACGGACCAAGAAAGAGTTGTAGCTCAAAGTCTGGTCTTCTGTGCCCAACCTTTGCAGGACACTTGAACCTGATCTTGGAGACTGGGCACTCCTCCATGTCATGGGTGGGTTGCAGCAAAGAATAGGCCTCAGGGAGGTGAGCCTGAAGTTTACCATGCCACCTAGGAGGCACTGTGAATGGGTGGAGTTACATCCCAGAGTGAGGCCAAGGAGGACCATGAGAACCTGAAGGTCACCCACCCCCAGACCTCTGGAGTGAGGGAGAGCAGGTTCCTCTACCACTTCCACCTAGGGCAGGGTGTCCTCTGCAGCTCTGTGCTCCTATCCTAGGATATTTCAGTATGTAAATTTCAATTCAATGCCTTGCCAGATCTGCTCACAGAAGGCAACAGTCCTAGCATCAATTTTGTAATCTCCTCTCCTTAGGTTGAAGAGCTATGGCAGGTTGTCAGGACAAGGTCATAGAAGAAAAACTCAGCCTCCACCACACATGGTTGGACCCTAGGCATTGACTAGCACATGCCTGGTGATATGTGGACATGGGGCACCCACACATAGGATGATGGCTAAGTGGGTGGGCTCTGTCACTGTGGTTACGAAGCTTCAGAAAGATGTTGTGCAGAGTATGGATGTAGTGAAAGGCAGAGCTGAGAAGCCCACTGAGTTAATGGATGAGCAGAGTGGTAAGCCCTGAATGAGGCCAAGCAGGGGTCATGAGAAGGAAACAGGTTTGGACTTCAGAGTAGGTCAGCAGGATGTTAAAGTAGAGGTAAGGGCAGAAGAGAAAGAGCCATCCTAGAACATTCTCCAGGGGCCCTTGGGGCCCAGGATGGGTTGTTGAGACCTTTAAGGCCTCTACTCTGTTACCGTGTCTGCCCATCTCTGGCCTGTCTCGCATTCTCCAGGGCTCACTTCCCAAGCTCCATCTCCACTCCACAGGTGGCCCTGGTCTGGTGAGGATGAGTGGTATGGCCCCAACCTGAGGCTTCATGGTGGGCAGGGGCGGGATGGTTGAGTGAGATGACAGAACACATTGGGACACATGGACTGGTGATCCCTTAGACTGGCCCTAGGGCAGCCCTGCTCTCCCTACCCACAGCCTGGCCCCACATCCCACAGCTCAATTATTCTGAGGATGAGGCCCTAAATTGAATGTAACTAGCCTAGAAGGCCCAGATCCAACCAGCCCCAGAACTTGCAAAGACACCTTCATCCGCAAATCCTGACTACAGAGGGGCATATATGTGTGAGTGTTAAATTATGTCTACATCCCAGGCCTCGGGAGACACTGCTGTGTATAGTCACAGCTTTGTTCTCTCTCCATGCTTGCAGCATTTCTTCTGTTGAAGGCAGATGTGCCCGTGGTCTATCTAAAGGCTGGGCTAAGGGGAGACAAATGCATCCTGCTCTGCTGCTTCAGTGGGCATGACCTTGGGGAGGTGATTTGAGCCTCCCTGTCTGTAGCTTTGTCTCATCTGTAAAATCATTTAGCACAGAGCTTCTGGAGACAGCTCCCACATGGGGCCCCTCATCCATGCCCACACACTCTTGTCTACCAGTGGGCCCTCTGGAGTATGGGGAGTGGGGTCCAGGATATGCCCCATCTCCACAAGTCCTTTTTCACAGAGACATCAGTGATGACCCTCCAGGAAGCCCGGGTGTTTTTCATCAACAACACCTACTGCGAGCTGTACCTGGGCCTCACCCACCCCACCCACAGTGCAATGTTGTGTGCAGGCAACCTCAGGGACAGAGCTATGGCATGCATGGTGAGAGCCCACAGCCAGACCCTGTCCTCTTCTGTAGGTGCCTCAGAGTAGGCCTAAGGGGACAGGAGGACCACAGAGACACTCCAGCCCCCACCCCCAAAGAGGCCCCATGCTCTCCCACTTTCTGAGTGATCTGACTAGACAGAGCCTCAGACACACCTCCCACCCACCTTCAGCTTCAGGGGGTGGAAGGGCATTGGGAGAGGGTTTTCAGGGAATAGGAATCCTATCAAGTCAGCTGGAAAAGGAGCTTTCTATCCTGTAGATTAGCAGGGAATTTGGGTGGCCAAGGTCGTCAGACCGCGGGGGGGATTCATGAGTGTTGCTTCAGGGGTAAGAAATCACAGCCCTCCTTCTCCATTCCTACCAGGGCGACTCAGGGGGTCCCCTGGTCTGCAAGGTGAATAGCACCTGGCTGCAACTTGGGGTGATGAGCTGTGGCAGGGTGTGCCTGCCCACTGTGGCCCCCAACTTGTATACCTGCGTCTCCCACTTCTCTGCCTGGATTGCTGAGAACATCAGTGCTTCCCAGGTTTCTGGGACCTGGCCCTCGCTCCTGACGCTGCTGCTGCCACTGTTCCTGCCTCTTCCCACCACCCTGTAATGTCCCCAAACCCTGCCCCCTCCTCACCCACTCACTCCCACCCACCACAGCCTTCCCCCTCCTCCCCTGGCCCCACTCCAGGATCCCCCATGTCCCCCACATCCTTGTCCTGTCCCTGATTCCTGTTGGGGGTGCCTGCTTCTTACATCTCTGGACAATAGGTGCCAAGCAGTGAAAGAGGACAAGAGAGAAGATGCTGGGTGCTGGGTGGAGGGATAGACCTGGCGTTGGCTGAGAATTATACACACATAAAGCAACAGGCCTTAGTCGTTCTTGCCAAGCCAACAGTCCTGACAACTTCCTGTGTTCTGGGAGATTCCTTTGCCGGTGGTCAATGCTCTCAGTACCCCTGAAGACAGAGATTGTCCTCTGTGCCCTTTGGAAAGATCAGGGCCAAAACCTCAGGAAAAGGGGGTAAAAATGGGGGTTTAATATCTACAAGGGCCCCATTAGTACCCCTGAGATCTCACTCCTATCTAGTCTTATATCTCTGGGAAAGGGACTTCTAGTCCCTGTCTGCCCTTAAAGAACTTCTTAAAGAGAGAGTCCCCGATTCACTGGTAAACATGAATGGAAGGGGACCCACATCTCCTGCTATGTCAGCCAGCAAGTTTCTAGTCCCAGCTAGCTTCCTAACCCTTGTCCCCAAGGCTCATTAGCCTTGGGGAAATGGGCTGGGCAGGGCTGGGCAGGATATTGGCTTGCACTTTAATGGATCAGAACCCCTCACCTAAGAAGAAGTCCACTAGGTGGTTTAGATCAGAAGGTGGCTTCCTCGGGATAGGTCTGCACACACAGTTGGGTTGCTGTGGGGAAATGGCACAATTGTCCTGGGCAGTGGCCTGAAAGATAACAGTGGGTTAGGGATTACTACTCAGTGCCCAATCCTGGCCACTCTGGTCACTACCCTAGCCATTCAGCAAGCCTCCCCAATCCACAACCCAATTCTGCTGCAGGCCCTCAGCACTCACGATCACAGAAAGGGAAATTGAGACCTTATGGAGAAGATGCTACACAGGGTCATTGGGGTGGTGGGGATTGAGTCAGAGCCCTACCCCTGCCCATTCCAGCTTCATTCTTAGGGACCCTTTCACACTCCTTGGGCTTTCGCTTGCCACAGCCCTCTGGTAACGCCACTTCTCTCCAGTGTTGATGGCTTGGTGGGGTTCACTGAATCTCAGAGTAGCAGCCTGGAGGGCCACCCAATGGCCACAGGCACTCTGCATCACAAAACAGCCACCTCACCCCTGCCTCCCACCACCTCTTCAGGCCCCTAGTGTTTGCTCCCCACCATAACTTAATGAGTAAAACAGACCCGCCCGGTAAAACATGGGGCTTGGACACACAGCAGGCCAGGACATGCCCAAGGCGGGGAACACATTCTGTTCTTTTCCGTGCTGGGCCATTCATCTTCAGAGGAGGGCGGCTGAGCGCCCAGGGTCCCCAGTGAGTCAGCAGAGGTGGCCAGCCGCCCCGGCCAGGCCAGTCCAACAGAGGCCGAAATAAGGTCAGGACTCGGGCACAGGAAGGTCAGACAGTGTCGGGAGTGACCTTCTGCAAGCTGCCCAGGGGATCACTGCCAATGGTTCAGCAGGGCTGGGGTTAGGAGGAGGTGATGAGTGTGTTGGTGGGGGACAGGTGGGGCAGGGCCCTAGATGGACCCTGAGTAATCACTGAGGCCCAGAAAGGGGGTGGCATACTATGCTCCCAATTTCCTTTGCCCAGCCAGGGCTGGAAGAGAAGTCAGGAGCTGATCTTGGGGGGATGGGGAGGGGGTTGCCTGCTCCTACACTTCACCATCCCCCCAGCCCTAGCCCAGCGCTGGCAAAAAAAAAAATCTGATTATACATACATTTTTTTTAAGCAGCCAAGAGATCTGTATAGAATTACAATGGCAACCCCTCCCAGGCCCTTTGCCCACTCCCTGTCCTCTGGGGTGCTCTCCAAGAACCTGTGCTCCTGAGCCTCTTTGGGGGAGCCAGGAAAGCCTATCCTCCATGGGTCTGCTCCCTGGCCAAGACCTCAGAGACTCCAGGAGAGTGGCCACCATAGGAGGAGTGTGCAGGATGAGGGTTTCCTGGGATTGAGGCTGTCTGAAGGTAGGGGGGAACTCAAGGGGGAGCAGGAACTTAGTGGGCCTCAGATCTGAGGGCTCCCACCCCACACACCCTAGTTAGGGGGAAGCAGGGACTGCCTCCAGGGCTCTGCGCCTGCTCTGCTCAACTTGTGCTGAAGCCAGCCAGCCTCTCAGCCCCTAAGTGGGGCTCTTGGTTCTTTACGAGCCTCCCACCCCATAAAAGTGGTCCCTGCTGCATGCCGTCCAGAACCTCTGGAAACAGCTGGCCACAGCCTTGCAGGCCCTGCCCCGGCACCCGGGAGGTACGCTGGAACTGAGAAAGACTGCTTCCGACTGCAGCAGCTTGAGCTCCGAGACCCACGAAGGTGGTCCCTCTAGCGCCTGGTCACCTCGGCCTCACCCTGGCCCACAGATGCAATGGGGACAGCTGCAGAGCTGTGGACAGAAACCTGAAGGGAGGCGGACCTGCTGCCCTCCCACTGACCTCCCCAAGCAACCCCTTTCCTGGGCCAGGAGTCTTCAAGAAGCCAGGCTTCCTCCCAGGAATGCAACTCAAGTGGGCGCCCCAACATCCAGTGGGATCAGGCGGGGGTTGACAAAAATGCCTCTGATTAATAAAAAGTTTGATGGAAATTTCATATGTTGACTCGGATCCTAAACATTTTCCAGGAACATCTGGTGGTGGTTGGAGCCGCCTGTTTATGTTCACAATGAGAACATTTTTTCCAACACTGTCTGTCCCCAACGATTGTCTCCTACTAAAGGGTCAGAGAGCAATCCTCAGGCCTGGGGCAGGCTCCAGTTGTCCCCACCCCCACCCGGCAAGATGGCAGAGCTCACTGTGAAGGGAAGCTTCCTTTCAGTCTGGAAACAGGGCTAGAAATTAGGAGGGCCCACAAGAGGGCTCTTGTCCAATTTGACCACTCCTGATGGGGGCCTGAGGTATGTCTGGCCCGTGGGGAAGGACACAGGCCAAAATTCTACCCCCCCTTCCCCCACTTCACCTGCCTGCCTCCTCACTCGAGAATTCCAAAGCCCACTCTGTTTGCGGGTGGAGGGGGTTAGACTCCTGGACTCATTATGCCCACAGATGCACAGGCCCCTGGTGGGGGTGGCAGGAAGAGAAGTTGTACCAGCAGGGGAGGATCCAACAACACACAAGGGCGGGCAGGACAGCAGGAAACTGGGGAGGCTGTTAACAGGCCCTCCAACCCTATCTCCATGGCTTCCTTTAGCCCTCACCCCCTGAGGCAAGTCTCACCTCCCCACATCCCCGGGCCTGAGCCAGCAGGGGTCATACTAGGTTGACCTGGAGGGAGCCCGGTACATTGATACATCGTGGGTGTCACATCTGCAGAAGACCAAGTTGCCCCACAAAAAGGTCTGCCCAGGAGCAAACAAAAAGAGAGTGGAGGACAATGGCCAGGGCCCATCTGGTGATCCCAACCCCACTACCATACATGTGCTCCAGGCATGCTAGACTTAAAGATGACCCCACTTCCCACAAAAACTCTGCCCTGGTAGGTGAGGACATGTGAACCATGGACCCCACAATGTCAGACCCCAGGCCTCTTGTGACAGGGCTGAACTATGAAGGATATCAGGCTGGGACCCTGGGTTAAGGCCATCTCTGAGGGCAGGAGGGCAGGAGGGCAGGAGAGCAGGAGGCCCTCCACCTGGGCCTCTGTTACTGCTGGGTGTCAGAAGTACTCTGAACAGCGACTGTGTATGGGCCACCCCTAGGCACAGGCCAGCAGGAGGCCCCAGGGCTCTGGGACAGCCCTCGAAGCTTTTGCCAGTGCCAGCTGGGGCACAGCCCTGTCCCGCAGCTACAGAAGGTCAGCATGTGTGGTCCTTCTGGGAGTCACTCGTTTATTTTTCTTTCTTTTTCCCTCCTCTTCCTTTTTAATAAAATGCATTGGAGCAGAAGGCAGACGCCACCTCCAATGTCCTTGTAAAATGACGTGTGCTTCTGGGAGCAGTGGGCAGGGAAGATAGTTCCCCCAGTGGGAGAGAGCTGGGAAGGGGTACCCAGAAGGAGGGAACTGGAAAGAGAAGGCCCCAGAGGGCTGAGCCTACTGGGACAGCAAAGTCAGCCCAGGGCCCCCAAGAGACTCAGACATGAACCTCAGAGAGATCAGTATGAACCCTGCTGCCCACAGCAGTCAGTGCTTGCTCCCACCAGAGCTGAGGGTAAGCCCAGGGCACTACAGAGACAGAATGGTGCTAACTCCCAGGGCCTCCTGTTGAGGTGTGGACTCAGTGGCACAAGGGTCTGCCCCTCCATGGGAGTGAAGGAGAGCTGAAAAGACCGATGTGTGAGAGGAAGATAGCCCCTCTGCCAGAGTCTGCCCTTGGGGGCCAGGGGTTCTGGGCAGAAGGGAACTTCTGGGCAGGGACAGGGGCTGAGGCCTACTTGGATTGGGGAGCAAGGTCTCACCATTTTAGCCTTGGCCTCAGTGCTACTACCCCAAACATTTGCTCTGAATTATAGCCCAACGTGTTTCATAATGTTTTATGCTTTTTCAGCACAGTTAATCTCTGCGCTTCCTCCACCCCCACCGACAGGCAACTTCACCGATCCTGCACAAGCAACCCTGCCCTGCCCTGCCCTGCCCTGCCCTCCAAGGCTGGACTTTACCAGTAACCTGCTGCAATGGGGCCAGGGGGAGTCAGATATTCTCACAATTGCCCTAGAGTCAGACGTCCATGGTCCAGAGTCACATCCCTGATGTCCACAGATTCTACAGCCCAAAGGGTCAGAGGCCGGGTGCCCACAGCCTAAGCTTCAATAGCCTGGGGTGCCCACAGGATGGCCTAGGTGCCCAGAGCTTGACATCAATAGACTGTGTGCCCACACCTGGTATCCACGGTCCAGGGTAGAGGAGAGCTCAAGCTGGCTCTCCATTCCTCTCCTGCAGGACAGCAAGAGCTCTGTTATCAGGTGTCACTGCGCCAGCCGCCGGACCCCTATCAGTCAGAGGAGCCTGTCCTTCCGCCAGTGCTGATAGGGCCTGCTCTCCAGCACCTCGGGGAAGATAGTACTGTCAGCCCCACGCCTCCTGCTGCCCTGGACAGCTGCATCACTGGGACTCTGGGGCCCAGGGCTCACTCTCACATTTGCTCTCACACATGAGCGAGGTCCCCATGCCCAAGACACCTTCTCTTATTTCCTGCCTCTTCAAGCACAGTCCTCCTGCGGGACCTGGGAGGCACCATCCCAGGAAAGCTATCTCATAGTCTTACTGGGAGTGGGGGTCAGCATGTTTCAGAGCAGAGTGCAGGGAAAGGAGTGGGGTCAAAGGTCCTAGGACCTAGGTTGGAGTTGTCCCAGGCCACGAAGTCTTGGCCGCCCTGTTCCAGGACCCCTTCTGCCAAGCTCTCAGACCCTCTGAGCACCTCTGATCCTTGGCCTCTCAGCAAACCTGAGGGACATGGCTTCCAGTCCTGGTAACCAAGGATCCTTGAAGGGACCCGATTGATTTCAGTTGCCAATGGCTTCTAACACTCCTGAGATGACAGTGTCCACAAAAAGGAGGCTTACTTATCAGGAGGGATATTTGGATAATAATGAAGACGCTGGAGGAGAGAAGGCACCAAAGAAGGTTTAGTGGTAAAAGGGAAAGCCAGCCCTAGCCCCTACTCCTTCCCAGTTCTGGGCTTGTTCCCACACTGAAATGCTCAGCTGGAAGTTGGTCACCCTCAGCCAGCTGCCTGATTTCCAGTTTGTCCCACTGGAATTGGGGTGCAGCTTGGTCATGGTTGGGAATAGTGATACTTTCTCTAGGAGACCCTGACTTGCCTAGAATTGAGTTGGATGGGCCCTCACCAAGGCAGGACTCTGGGCAGCATCTTAGGGACTTACCTGAGTCACACAGCTAGTTTGGGGCACTTCTTTGCCCTTGGAACGAAGGTAACCAACATGTTGCAGGGAAGCGTCCTCTGTCAGACTGCCGATGAGAGGGAGGGGTCTGCCCTTTTGAGGGTGAGTCTGGTGACAGAAATGATCAAAGTGCCAATAGGAGAGATATAGAGGGGGCCCTGAAAGTAGTGTAGCAGTTAATAATGGCATAAATTGTTACAACGGTTGTGAGGATGGTGCAGAACTGGGCGTTGTTCCTTTCTGTTGTTGGAGCCTACTCAATGGTACCTTACAACAACAACAACAACTGTGTATTCACTGAACATGTCATGGAGATGGTTCTGAGGCCCTCTGTTTTGTCAGCCAGAGGTTGGGAAATTCCTCCAGGTGCCACCCAGCCTGTTGGAGACCCACCCCAAGCAGGTCTCCACAGGTCCACACTTCAAATGGTGGCTGAAATAGTGGAGTTGGTTATGCCTGCTTTGGCTCCCTGTCCGATAATCAGTCTCCTGCTTTCTGTCTCCCAGCTCCCTAGTGACTCTGTGGAGCTTCAGGGAAGAAACCTAGGGACTGAGGACTGACAGTGGGCTCAGATCTGCTCCACTGCTCACCAACCTATAGGACTTTCTACCCGTAAGGCTAGGATAAGCAACCACCCACTGGTATGCAAGAATGATGGTGACTGTGGTAAGGTTCTTGGGTGCCAGGGTGTGTGGGAGAGCTGCTGGGGTCATATGTGACCCATTGCTATGACAATAACAATGGGATGAACTGATGCCTGGCATCACCTGCTTCAGGGCCATCAGCATCAGGGGAATCAAAAATTTTCAGCCTGGCCCAGCCACCAACTCTTGTTACCTTGTTTCAGGTACCTCTCAATGGGGTTGAGGGGTATCCTTGATTGGAAGTTCAGGATCTAAGAACTTGAGAGCTGTCTTGAGGACTCTGCTGTACCTCAGGCCTTAATTCACACCTGCTCACGCCAAGCCCAAGCTGAGATACGGAGGAAGACACAGCCCTTGAGTAAGAAGGATTCAAGTACACAGGTAACTGCAGGCCATTGATTAAGATCTGTCTTAGAGGGAAGCATAGCTGATGTGGACAAAGGAGACCCTGCTTCTAGTGAAAATGAAAAGCAGACAAAGAGAAGTACCCAAGAGACAACAGGAGCAAGCTGAGTTTTTAAGGCCCAATCGAATGTACTATCCTAGAGAAAAAGGATTAGGCTGAAGAGGCACAGTGTTTAGGAGAGAATGAGAAAGGCCATCCCAGGGATAGGGGAGATTTGAGGAAAGCAGAAGATAAAGCTTGAAAGCAGGGAAAGATTGGACCACCAGAGTCTTTAAGTGCCAGGCCAAATAGTGTGGACCCCACTGATTGTGTCACAGGTGGTGAGCCCAGAAGAGCTATACTTCTTGTCTGGAGCCTGTTGTCTTCACTAAACAATTTAAGATATATCTTCTCCCAGGTAGCCATCTTCCAAGTTGGGGCCCAACAGCATCTTGGCTCCCTGGTCCATGTCCTTGGGTCAGGGCTGGCCCTGAGGCTGAGGTGAAGAGTATTGGTTCCTAAAACTAGGATATGAAGGGAGTTTGGCTCTGACGTCAGTCCACTGGTCTCCTGTCGTAGGGTAGCCAGTCACCATATCAGGAAGCCGCTCTTGAATCTTGTGGAAAGAGCACAGGAGGGAAGCTGGTGTTCCTAGCTAATAGCTGCTTGGCTGGGCATCTTATGAGTGAGCCACCTTGGAGAGGGTTCTCCTAGCTTAGACAGACCTTGAAAGGACTATGGCCCAAGCAGCATCATGAGAGACTCTAAACCAGAACCACCAGTGAAGTTCTAAATTCCTAACCCACCAACATCATAGAGATAGTAAATGATCATTGATTATTGTGTTAAGTCACCAAGTTTGGAATGGCTCATTAGGCAAACAGAGCACATACTCTAAGATCACTCTAAGGTGACTTATAAGGGATCCTGGTGTTTTCTCCTGGGTCAATGGAAAGGGTACAAAGTGGTTGTGTGTGTGATGGTGTTGTGTGTTGTTGCTAGGCCCCAGAGACTTGATAGACAGGGAGGCTGTAGTAACCTCCCCTTGGGCTCTGGACCAAGGTGCAAGGATAGTCTGATATAATCAATAAGAGGTGATGGCGTCCTGCAGCAGGACAGATATGGGAGTGTTCAGAGGAACTCCCATAGCAAGAGAAAATGGGGTGTGGAAAGGCCAGGGTGAGAATTCACGTCCCAAGGTGTACAATCACTGAGGACATAGAGACGTGTGGCCCCCAGGGCTAATTCTGCCATCAGGAGCCCCAAGGAGGCATGGAGGCTAGCAGAGCCACATAGTAAGTAGTGGTTGCTCTCACCCATGAGCCTCAGAGGCTAACAAGGTGGGGCTACAACCACACACCTGGAAAAAAACCTCTGAGTATTAAATAGTAGTTGCTGATTGTATGTCCCCACAATGCCAGAGACAACCCTGTGAGTAGATGAGGAAACTGAAGTCCAGAGAGTGAGTTGGGAGAACGCTAAGAAAGTTGGACAAGAAGACATCCAGGTGCTGTTGGGGGACATTACTGTAGTTTGCCCAGAGGGAACATCACATTCTTGGCCTGCTAGAGTCCCTGGGGGCAGTCAGGAAGGTGGAGAAGGTAGCGGACTACCCACATCCAAGCAGAGGTTAAGGCCCGCAGGGACTGTGGTTCCTGGATCAGATGGAAAGGAGTCAGATCTTCAGGTCAAGCCACACTCACACACTCATGCCACACACATACTCAGGAGAGCAGCAAACTCACACATCCAACAGAACACATCATACATGCACACACCCAAGAGAGCATACTCATACTCATGCACATGTGCACATGCACACACTTAAGAGAGCGCATTCATGTGCATGGCTGCCAAATTCACAGTGAGCTCTGCCTTGGATTTTAGACCTTAGAGTTCGGTCAAGGGCTGTTTCTGGCTTGCTGGCCTCCCACACTCTCCCCTGGCACTCAGAGCAGCTTTGTGGGAAACAGAGGAGCTAACAACAGCTGGACCCCCATCCCAGGCCAGAGATCTCCACCACCATCCCTGAAGCCTGTTCCCTGGAGGGCAGCTACCAGGGCCAACATACACGTGCAAGAGGCCAAGGACCCCCTGCAAGTGTTCATGGGGAGGGGGGACCTCAGGGGCCTGATTTACGACGGGGCTCCCGCACATGTGTCAAAGGCACCGTGTTAAGCACTGGCATAAAAATAATATATAGGTTACCGCAACGTTTTTATGACCTTCCCCAGCCCTGCCCTGGAATGCTGGAACCCAGCAGGTGAAATAACATATATTTCAGTGGCTGCAGCAGAACCTTGAGTGAAGGCTGGAGAACCTGGACGACCAGAAGGTGGAGACGGGAGGATGGAGGCTGTATGTGGGCCTGTGTCACGTGGGGACCCAGAGACATATGGACCCCAAAGAGGTACAGAGTCTGACAAGGGAGCATAGTGCTCGACTGACGACAGGAGGCGACATCCTGAACCCCAGAGGAACCCCAGGCCTAAGTGGTTTCCTGGGGTGGTGGCACTTCAGTTGAGTCTCCTTCTTGATTTTGTACTTTCTGTACACCTGCACAGCACCAGATGCCTGTCATAGGACAGGCGAGGAGACGGACCTTTCCTCCTGGAGATGCCACCCAGTGGGAACAGGGGGTCACTGCAAAGTTCCAGAAGGGCAGTGTGGTGTGAAAAGTCTGTGTGGGGTGCTGGACTGTGCAGGGTAAGAAGGAGGCCTGGAGAGGAGAGTATTCCAGAAAGAAGTAACAGCCCAGGCTTGAGTCTGGGGACAGCGGGGGAGGGGAGCAAATGGAATGTGCAAGGGATGGGCAGATGAGCATGGGAGAGCATCCAAGAGCAGGAGCCCTTAGGTATGTGAGGAAGAACTCAGACTGGGGGGTCAGCACAAGAGAACATCTGAGGGCATGTCTTAGCCGCTCAGTGGCAGTGAGCCTATGAGACAGTGTAAGGCTGTTGTACTTCCAAGTCCCCCTCTCTTGAGCTCCTTCAGAGTAGCATGCCCTCCTCTCCCACATTCAAGTTGGAAAGTGATTTAGAGTCATGAGAACCAAAGGGAGAAGACCCCTTTCTTCTCACAGATGGGGAAATTGAGTCTGCAGCGTGGAGGCCCTTGTTAGTGTTCAAGCAATCTACTTTCCCACTTAGTGATCCCTAAGCCTGGTCCTGACCCTGACAAAGGTATGGTAAGAGGACAGGCAGGGAGGGGACACCATCACCTTAGTGGTCCCTAA
>NW_006408872.1:2289069-2337173 GCF_000296735.1 Chrysochloris asiatica | reverse complement strand
TCCTGGCCCTGACAAAGGTATGGTAAGAGGACAGGCAGGGAGGGGACACCATCACCTTTGCTGACCAACTGGACAAAGCAGAGGGAAACAGACAAGGTGACTTTGTCCTGCCTGAGTGTCCTTCTCTTTGGCTAGCTAAAGTCAGTCTGCCCTGCTTTTCCTTCCTCAGTCTGCCTTTTTACACTACAACCAGGATCTGCTGGGGCTGGAGGGAGGGGTGTGCTCTGGCAAGTCTGCCTGGGAAGTCAGAGCTCAGAGATCCCTGAGGTCATCGGAACCACAGTAAATAGACAGTGGGCTTCTCAAGGATCCTCCACCTCAACCCATCATGAAGGGAGCATGTGGGTTGACGAGACATCACCTGCCCACTATACACATCCCTTCCTTCTCTATGGAAACACCCCCATATCTGCTGCCACCTGGGGGCACCTGGCCTGGAAAGGCCTTCCAGAAAGTTAACAGGCTGACCTGAACCTCAAAACCTTAGGGACTTAGAGGAAAATAATACATGTGACAGCAAACTTGCTGATGAGAGGTTGGGGGGCAAGATTCCATAGTGGGGACTGGGTCAGCATGCCCCAACACAGAACCTGCTGGCCTGAAGGAGAAACCTGTCCCTCCCTTCTGCAGTTTCATTTCTGTAGGTACCAAGCTCCAATCTCAATTTTGCAAGTTTTGAAGCAGGTGGTAGACGAGCAATCAGAGAGCAGAACCTTGCAGAGTACTGAGCCCTGAGCTGTTTCATGCTGTCTGCCTGGTCACCTAAGCAGACGTTCATGTTCAACAGTCAATAGGAGCAGGCCTTGCAGTCATCATGGGAGCCATTTCCCACCAGGGACCAAGGAAGTTCACAGGGCCAGCTCTCCCTCTACCAGAGAGAAGAAGCACTCCAGCCTCTGCCATTCAAAGACTGTGCCACCTGCTCTGAACCCTCTCTCCCTACATGACAAATAACTAGTGCTTTGTGCCACTGAATTTCTGTGCAAGTCTACATTGGGGTCCACAGTATCATGGCAGCTCATATTACAGGTGGTATGGAGAGAAGAGAGACTACCCAGGTCACACAGAGAAGGAAGTGGGTCTGGCAAGGGGGTCTGCCTTGAGCAGTGAGAACCAGAGGCTGAAGTC
Organism: Chrysochloris asiatica; assembly: GCF_000296735.1. NCBI lineage: Eukaryota > Metazoa > Chordata > Mammalia > Afrosoricida > Chrysochloridae > Chrysochloris > Chrysochloris asiatica. The sequence continues at coordinate 2,336,045 of NW_006408872.1, read as the reverse complement.
TGGGGAAGGTGGTCAGAACATAGACAATTCTACCCAGGAGGTTGAGGAGTGGGGTGTGGAGAGGCTGGGCAGGCTCTTCAGACAACAATCCCTTCATAGCCCAGCTGGACAATGGGGAGTGGGCACAACGGGTGGGTCCTTCAGCTACAAGAAGAAAAATAGGGTCAGGGAACAGTGGGCTCAGACTTCCCATTGAGTTGTGACAACCTCCCATGCCCCTCCGCTGTCCACATGGAGCCATGAGACCCCAAGAAAATCACACAGCACTGGGGTCCTGAGTGGTCAAGACACTACTCAGGAGGCATCTATGGGGGCAGGGTTCTTCCAGGCATTCAGGCTGCCTGGACACAGGGTCAGCGTCCCATCTGAGGCTGAGATCAATCTGGGGTTAGAGATCCCAGACTCCTTAGGGCTGTTGATGCTCCCTCAAGACTACAATTCTACAATCTCTTGCATCTCTAGAAAGTAGTGTGGACCCCAAACTAAACAGAAACTTCACCAAGCATCCCTGACTGGGTCTGTCCCCACACTGAGGGACAGCCCAGGGCAGCATTGAAATCCACAGTGGGTCTTCAAATGACATGGCAGTAAGGAAGAACTAGAGACCAGGCATCCTGGACGGGGAAAGAGTGTGACTGCTCTCTCCCCATCCAGGAAGTAAGGTTTGCAGAGACTGAGAAGGAGTAGAAAGGCTAAGGGGAGAGTCAGTTATTTATTCAGCAAATAGAGTTCATTGGGATTTCCTGGTGGGTCAAAGTGTGCAGTCTTGGTGAGGGGTGTGCAGTTTGACAGACCTGGACATGGTGAAAGGCTGCAGGTCTCCCTGAAGTGAGGAAGCACTTCCTGGAGACAGGGACACCCAGCACACACAGAGAGCATCCCCAGATGGGAACAGAGCCAATGCCCAGGGTCCCATGTTTGCATAGCCACTGCAACATACACAGAGGCACCATGAGGAGGGGCAGCCCAATTCTGACCTCTCCCACACTCTGGAAATCCTGTTCTCATCTCTCTGTGCTAGACCTAGAAATCATATGCAGGGACTGCCACTCTTGGACCCCTCCAGATCTTCAACTGGCATCTGTTCACTGTATATCTCAACCTATTTTCAGAGTCAAGGAAGGTACCCTGACCCCATTTGTAGACTGGACATGGGCTGAGGGAGGTGGCCTGTTGAGACAGGCCTCCTGCCAGCCTCATTCTGCCCCTAATGCTGCTTTCTATCCCCTCTCCAGGTTTTTTTCCAGCTCTGCTATGGACCAGTGATATGACCACAGGCCCCTCTGGAACCTCAATGCCCCCATCTACAGAGTGGCTGAAAGGACAACACAGCAGGTCTCAGGCAGAGCCCCTATCTGGGACAACATCGGGAGGGTCTGACTAGAAGATCCATGTAGAGGGGCTCAGAGTCCCAGCAACACAGATCTGACCAAAAAGGGATAAAGACTGAGAGGGAGACAGGCACAGGCACAATACAGTCCACCACAAATGTGCACAAAAGTTCTCTCCCTGTACCCCGTCTCTCATCTAATGTTCCTGTTAGGTGCCATTGAGTTGGTACCCTATGCACAGCAGAAAGAAACATTTCCCAGTTCTTCATCAACCTCACAACCATTGCTAAGCAAGCAAGATTGTATCATCTGCATATCGCAGGTTGTTAGGGAGTCTTCCTCTAATCCTGATGCCGCATTTTTCTTCATATAATCCAGTTTCTCAGATTATTTGCTCAGCATACAGACTGGATAAGTAGGATGAAAGAATACAACCTTGGCACACACCTTTCCTAATTTTGTTCTGATCAAACAACTGCCTCTTGGCCTAAGTACAGTTGTTCATGAGCACAATTAAGTGTTCCAGAATACTCATTCTCCATAATGTTGTCCATTTGTTGTTGTTGTTGTTGTTAGGTGCCATTGAATTGGTATCGACTCATAGATACCCTATGCACAACAGAACAAAACACTGCCTGGTCCTGGGTCAAACCTCATAATTGTTGCCATGGTTGAGCCTAATGATGCTGCCACTTTGCCAATCCATCTTGTTGGAAGTCTTCCTCTCCTTCTCTGACCTTCCACTTTACCAAACATGATATCCTTCTCCAGTGACTGCTCCCTCCTGACAATATGTCACAAGTATGAAAGACGAAGTTTGGCCATCCTGGCCTTCAAGGAGCACTCTGGCTGCACTTCTTCCAACACAGATCTGTTGGTTCTTTTGGCAGCTCATGGCACTTTCAATATTCTCCTCCAATACCACAACTCAAATGCATCAATTCTTCTATGGTCTTCCTTATTCACTGTCCAGCTTTCGCATGAAAATATCATGGCTTGGGTCAGGCACACCTTAGTCCTCAAACTGACATCTTTGCTCTTAAAAAGGTCTTGTGCAGCAGATATGCCTAATGCAATACGTCGTTTGATTTCTTGACTGCTGCTTCCATGAATGTTGATAGTTGATCCAAGAAGAATGAAGTCCTTGACAACTTCAATCTTTTCTCCATTGACAAGAATGTTGTTTATTGGTCCAGTGGTGAGGATTTTTGTTTTCTTGACATTGAGATGTAATCCATACTGAAGCCTGTGCTCTTTGATCTTCATCATTAAATGTTTTAAGTCCTCTTCACTTTCAGCAAGCAAGGTTGTATCATCTGCATACCGCAGGTTGTTAATGAGTCTTCCTTCAATCCTGATGCCATGTTTTTCTTCATAGACCCCAGCTTGTCGTATTATTTCCTCAGCATACAGGTTGAATAAGTATGGTGAAAAATACAACCTTGTCAAACACCTTTCTTAATTTTAAAACATTCAGTGTTCCCATGCTCTGTTCAAACAACTGCTTCTTGGCCCAGGTACAGATTCCTCATGAGTACAATTTTGTGTTCTGGAATATTCGTACTTCACAATGTTGTCCATAGCTTGTCATGATCCACACAATCGAAAGCCTTTGTGTAGTCAATAAAGCACAGGTGAACATCTTTCTGATATTCTCTGCTTTCAGTCAAGATCCATCGGACATCAGCAATGATACCCCTCTTTCCACATCCTCTTTTGAATTCAGTTTGAAACTCTGGAATTCTCTGTCAATGTATGGTTGCAGCCGTTTTTGTATTATCCTTAGCAAAATTTTACTTGCAGGCAACATCATCAGTGATATTGTCAGATGATTTCCACATTCCATCAGGGCACAAATATGAATCTTTTCCAGTCATTTGACCAGGTAACTGTCTTACAAATTTCTTGGCACAGATGAGTGAATGCCTCCAGTGCCATATCACTTTGTTGAATTATTTCCATTTGTTTTCCCTTAATTTCCAGTGACGTATTCTTTGCCAATTCCTTCAACATACCTTGGATCATTGCCTCTGAATCAGATGCTACCTCTTGAAATGGTTGAACATCAACCATTTATTTTTGGTACAATGACTCTCTATATTCCTTCCATTTTCTTTTGATGCTTTTTGCATCACTCAGCATTTTGCCCATAGAATCCTTCAATATGCAGGTTGAAGCCTTAGTTTTTTGTTCAGTTCCCTCAGCTTGAGAAATGCTGAGCTTGTTCTTCCCTTTGGGTTTTCTAATTCTAGGTCTTTGAAATTTTTGTTATAATACCTGACTTTGTCTTCTCAAGCTGATCTTTGAAATTTTCTATTCAGCTCTTTTACCTCATTTCTTCCATTTGCCTTAGCATCTCTACACTGGAAAGCAAGTTTCAAAATCTCTTCTGACATCCATTTTGGTCTTTCTCTTCTTTCTTGTCTTCATAATGACCTTTTGTTTTCTTCTCATCTCATGGTGGTCCCCATTCTGATCCCACACCAGAGCCAAACATCTGGGTTCTCCTGGACCCCTCCTCACCAGTCCCATCTCCTGTAACACAGCAGCAGGCAGGTTTGCTGGACCCACACTGAACCATAAGTACCCAAGACATTCATTGCTAGGGTGGACTGTGCCTCTCTCTGGGCCCCAGTCTACAGGGTCACCAACACAGTGTGGAAATACATGATGGGGAGATCAAGTCAGAGTGCTGCAGGTATGCCTGTGCATCCTAACCTTGTCCTAGCATTGCAGAAAAGATCTACATGTATCCATGAGAGACTCGAAGGCATGCCCTCAAAGCTGGAGAAGTCAGGCAACAGAGCCTCAAACAGGTATCTCTGGGGACAGGCTTTAGACAGAGTTGGGCAGAGCATTGCAGGCAGCTCTGGGAAGTAGGGAGAACCAATTGAGCAGATCCCTCAGCCTTGAGTCACATGCCTTTCAATGCCCTCCTCTTATACAGCACTATCAGCTGGGGTTACACACCATGCTCAAGTCAGCGGCTGGGTTCTCCTTCTTCACTCTTCCTACCCAAAAAACTTGGATTCATCGTCCAAAGTCCAAGGTTATGATCTCTCAGCCCTGGGTCCTCTAGGATGTAGCCTTACCCTGGGCTGCACTAGCTTATGGATGTGTTGGGGGGCAAGAAGGGGTGTTGGGGGGATCTTGTCAGGGGAATTGTGGGTCTGAGATAGGGCAAGTGGGCTGCACCAGAGTTCCTGAATAGGAGGAAGGAGAGACTCATGCTAAGCGTGGGAGGCTTAAACATCTGTCAGACAACCTGCAGCCAGATGTAGAGATGAGGTAGAACTGGCACCCAGCCTCAGCCCTAATCCCAGTTCCAGGAACTGTGGAGCTTGGAATACCATACAGGGTGAGTCTAGAGAACGGGTGGGCCACAATGAGCAGGCAATAATGAGGATCTGAAATTGGAGGGCTTCCATGTTTGAGTAGGGCTTCTCTGACCAGCTGAGCCGTTTGCAGACAGTTTGGTGGAACTGAAGCCATGTGGCCTGCAACCTGGGGTCTGGAGAATGCTACAAGGCTAGAAGGCAGAGGCAGAGGGCCCAGAGGATTTGGAAGCTGAGACAGTGAGGGCCCTGGCTCTAGACATGTGTGCCTGACCCAATAGCAGAGCCTCTTTGACTGTGTGCCTGTGTCTGGGCCAAGGGCCAAAGGATGATGTCCAAGAGATAAGGGCAAGGAATGGTGGAGGGGCAATTTCTTCAGATCAGTATGGTTGCAGGACTCAGTAACACTTCTGCCATCACATGCCTAATCCTTGTGGACACTCAGGGTCTGATGCCACCAGGAGGGAGAGTAGCAGGTGACAGAGAGAGTCATACCACCCTTGGCTCACCTTGTCCCACAGGGTGGCCCCGTCTTCCCGAATCTGATGGACAGTGGTTTGACTGGGGTCCTGGTTGGTCACAATGACCATGAGGCGAAGGCAAAGGAAACTGGAGAGGCAGGTGTGCTGACTTGCTGCCCCCACTCAGACAGTCAGTGGCACACCTCATCACAGCAACAGACTAGGAAACCTCTGGAGGAACAGGCCCTGCTGCCCAGCCAGAAAGTGTACCCTATGGAGGGATGTCCAGGGCCTTTGAAGGATCATGCAGGAATTGGAGACCTGAACCCCTGGGAGCCCCTGAGGCCCTCAGACCACAAGCAAGATGCCCTTACCCTCTGCCTGGCATCAGAGGTTCTCCATAACTCCCTTCTCTGGCCACACTGACCTCCCACATCCAGTGCATTGTCCCTGGACATCAGCTCTTCTCCTGCAGAAAGTCCCCACAACCATCTCCCTCTGTGATCCCAGCCAGATGTGGGCCAGGTACGTGCAGGGATAAATGGGGGCTGCCAACAGCAAGTCTGCACCCAAGATTTTTGGCAGCAGCACCCAGGGACAGGGCCAACTAGGGAGCCAGAGTCAGGAGTGGGTGAGAGTGTTGGGGACTTTTAGGGGTTCCTCAAGTTTCCATTCCTCCAGACACAGTTCAGGGCCCTCCAGTGTTTGTGCTGGAATGACCTAGTCACAGCTAGGGTCTGCAGAGACCGGGAGCTGCCAGCACTTGTCCCCACCTGTCCTGTAAGCCCCTCCAAACATTCTCCACCCTCCCCTACCAGTCCTGAAACATTTACAGAAAAACTCTGGAAACTGTAAGGAAAAAACACAAAAACAAGACGCAAAGAGTCAACTTATCTCCTGGAGCATCTCAGACATTTTTTTCCTGAACCTTAGAAAAATAAACCTGTCCCTTTGAAATGCTGCTCTGGGGAGTGGAATTTCTCTGCCTGCATCAAGTGTTTCCATGTGAGAAGGCAGCACATGGGGCAGGACCACTGTGTGCACATGTGTACCCCTTCCCTCTGTTCACACAGAAGCTAGGGTGCACACACACACACACAAACACACACACACACACACACACTCCAGCAGGGGCACCCAGAGCCTGTGGAGCTTGAAGGGATGGGGAGGAGGAGGACCTTGGGAAGCTGGGGTAAGAAAACCCCAAGCAGGTGGGGAGGAGGGGTGCAAAGAGCCTCTCATCCAAACTGGTTCTCCTGGTTTGAGGCACCCCTGCTCACCCCGAAGTCCCCCTGGGTCATGACTGGGCTGATGCATATGGTCAGGGAAGCATGACTGGTCTAATCAACCCACCATTCCTTTCACCTGTCCCACTGTTATCTCTGCAAAGGGTTTCCCTCCTAACCTGCCCCCATACCCCCGGACAAACAGGGGAACAGACAGCAGTGGGTATACAAGATGTCCTCTTCCCTTGCTACTATACTCTCCAGCCCCCATTTTTCACCCACCCTAGGCAGGGACCTGAGCCCTACCACCTGAGTGAGCACAGGGTATACAAGGTGAGTACCACCAACACCTTTGCCTCCAGAGGTACGTGTGGGCCCAGGGGAGACCCCACCCCGCAGTGGTCGCCCAAGCCAGTCCTGTCCCCAAGGCCTCATTCTTCACATTCCATCAGAGGGCCAGATCCGATTGGGTTCCTCCCAGCACTCTTTCCCACAGTGGGCCTGGCTGGCCGTTCTACACCAGATCCCTGTAAAAAGCCTAGTTAGACAAAGATGCCTGGCAGCAGCTACCTTTACCCTCCATGCCCCCGGGAACAGGGCTGGACTGCCCAAGGAAACAAAGGTTCAAGAGGAAAGCCAGTCCAAGGAAGCTGGAGCTAGATCTCAAGTCTGACCACCTCTCCCTCAGTTTCCCCTTCTGGGTGTCCTCCTGACACCCACTGAATGGTCACTGTGTTGTCTATATCCTAGGTCCCAGTCAGTTTCCCACTGAGCAGGCACAGGTGACCACAGAGAAGCAAGGATAGGCCTATGGCAGAAAGGCATCTAGGGGCTAGGGGCATCCTGTCCTCATTCCAGGGACGTGCAATCAGGAAAGACGGCCTGGCAAGGAATCTTTGAGATGGGCTATGCTGGGCAAGTAGGGGTTCACAAAGCAGGAGACTTTAGAGAGAGTGGTACTTTGACTGTGTGGCTGAAAACTGAGCCAGGAGAGATCAGCAGGGACAAAAAGGGACAGAGGCCAGTAACATTCCTGAGGGTGAACAGTGGCAAGGGCTGGATTTGTGCCTGAAAGGCTCTATTAGAAATGCCCCTCCCATCCTCTGAAGCAGTGGGACCTTGATAGCCCACCTGTTCTTCCACCATAGGTTTGCCTCATCACACCTACTTCAGGACACACAGAGATACTGCCCAGTGTCTCAGTCCTGGGTGAGCTTCTCAACCCTGAGTGTCCTGTCCCTAGGGTGCTAGACCATCACCTCTGAGGGAGAAAGAAGTTCTATGAGGGAAGCAGGCCACCAAGGACTGCTAGGGTCTGGGTGGTCCCCCCTTAGGTAATTGGGGACTGCTAGGGTCTGAATGGAGTCCTGGTGTGGCACTGTGGGTTAATGTGCCAGACTGCAAAGCCATTTGAACTGAAACGTTCAAACTCACCAGCAACTCCTTGGAAACCCTATACAGGGTTGCTATGGGTCGGAATCAACTCGATGGCACTTAACAACAACAACAAGGGTTTGAATAGTTCCCCCAGGACATTGGGGTCTGCAGGGGTCTGAGTGGTACCCCCTTTAGAATCCTCTAAGGTCCTCTGGTAGCGTAGTGGCTACGAATCGGGCTGCGAACCTCAGGGTCAGCAGTTCGAAACTACCAGCTGTTTCGCGGGAGAAAGATGAGGCGTTCTGCTCCCGTAAAGATTTACAGCCTCGGAAACCCTGTACAGGGTTGCTATGAGTCGGAACCAACTCCACGGCACATAACAACAACAACAACAACGAGGTCCTAAAGGTCCAGGACCCAAACCCCGCACAGGCAGCACTAGCCTTGCCAGGTAGAGGTAGGATCATGGAATAGAGGCCACAACCTGATCTAGAGTACCCCCTATTCAGAGCTTCCTGGTCCAGCTGTGCCTGAAGGCTGCCCACCCTCCACTCAGAGCCTCAGTGAAATGGGCAAGGAGCGTGCCCTCCTTCCAAGGAACTGGATGAGTACCTATCACCCTCTTCTCTCCCTGTCACCCTCACCTTCAACAAAGGTGCCTTGGAGACAGAGAAGCAAGAATTCACCATGGATGGCAGAAAGGCGGTTCTGAATGGTTCCAGGTAGAAAAGCCCCGAGGATCCAGTTCAGCACTAATTCCACTTTGTTTTATAGTCAATGCTTCTTTTTGGATACACTTTCTCGACTTAGAACAGAATTCTTCCAATTCTCAAGTATTAATTAACTAAATTAATTTTTTCTCCTCAAAAATATGTGCAACTTGATTTTAAAACTCTCACACAGGGAGACTCAAAGAAAACAGAGGGAAATACTTGAAGAAACAGAGGGCAAAAGGGGGCATGCTAGTCCATGACAGCTGTGTGAGAGAACTTTGTGATTTGAATGATGACCAGTTATCCGTTCCATGGCCAACATAAGGAAGAGAAGTTCAAGGAGCAAGTGGAGGGAGGTGTCACTTGAACAAAAGTTTGGTGACATCAGAGTAAAACTACCACACTGCACATGTGCCAAGGGCCCCACGTGCTCCGCAGCTAGGTAGACATCGTTAGTCAGGAGACATTGACATTTGTGTATCTGATCTCCGGGTGCCCACAGCCAGCCAGACACCAACAGTGGAGACAGTAGAGCAGGACATCATTCCTATGTTGCCTATAGTTGATGCTTGTGAACTGGGTTGGCATGTAGCAGGAAACAATTTTCTGATCCTGGCTCGTGGCTAGCACTGTTGTCCTGTGTGTCTGGAGCCTGAATGTGGTGAGGGGTTTGAATTTCCCTTTCTGCAGGCCAGAGAAGACACAGGAGACCCCTCTGAGGAGGGAGCTGGGCAACGGCAAGGGTCTCACCAGGAGGCAGAACCACCAGGACAGCTGAGCCATCATCTTGGCATGCCTCTCCACCTGTGAACACCAAAGTTGTTGTTGTTAAGTGCCGTCAAGTCGATTCCAACCCATAGCAACCCTGTATAGAGTTTTGAGGAGCAGCTGGTGAGCTTGAACCGCCGACCTTGCAGTTCAAACAGCTTTGCAGTCGGGCGCATTAACCCACAGTGCCACACCAGTACTCCAAAGCAGGGGAGGCAAAAGAGCAAGGGAACCAGTTTACTAGCTCTGGGACCTCAGGCACCATAGTTGCCCCCATCCCCATCAAGTGGGTTTCAATCATCATGCCCCTCTAGGTAAGTCACGGTGCTAATGGGTGCTGTAATGGGGAATTGTGGGTCTGAGGGATGTCAGGACATCCTGTGTTGCCAGCACACCCAGGCAACTGTTCTCCACCATCCTGAGCCTCAGTTTCCCTGTAAGAAGAATGTCTGAAAGAGATCAGACCTACTGCCCTTGTCTCTCAATGAGGCCGCACAGCCCAGCAGGTGGCAGACCTGAGTTTCTATCCCTATCAGCCTGCCTCCCATCTAAGCTAGGACAACCTCACACTCAAGCCACATACAGCCACACGTGATCACAACCCCCTTAATCACAGAGATGACCTCACACTCAAATCACACGCAGCCACACTCACTTTCACACATAGGTTTAGCCTCACACTCAAACCACACACAGTTGCAGACAACCACACCCCCCAGTCACATCCAATGACCTCGCACTCAAACCACACAGTCACTACCACACTCAGCCACACAAGAACTACACCTTCCCTCAGACACATAAGTACTGCCATGCCCAATCCACACTTTCACATAAACACACATGCACATACACTGTGGAGTCCTGGTGTGACGCTGTGGGTTAATGCGCCACACTGCAAAGCAGTTTGAATGCAAGGTCAGTGGTTCAAGCTCACCAGCTACTCCCCGGAAACTCTTACAGGGTTGCTATGGGTAGGAACCAACTCGATGGCATTTAACAACAAAGAACAACATACACTGTCAAACTCAGATGTCTTCCTTAGTTTTCAGGACAGGGACCTGGAGTAGTCCCAAAGACCATTATCATAAGCAACCTTCCTCTACTTCCTCACCCAACTCCTCTCCCTTCTATTCACCCTCCTTACCTGCACCCGCCCCTTCCAGATACCTAGCAGTTGTAGTCCACCTCAGTGGACTCACATCCCCACCATCCTCCTAGCCCTGCCCTCCAGAAAGCCTTCCCTGATTGGCCAGGTGGGAGTCAAATCTTTCTCTCCCGCGTTTCCATGTTGCCTGAAGGAGCAGACCCCGGCTTCGTTTTCAGCCTGTTCCCTGGTTCTTGATGAGGATTAAGTGGGAAAGTGGTGCTTAGGCAGTGACCACACCCTCTCAGAGCTTCAATGTCCTCTAGTGGAAGTGGGCTGAGGGAGCATTTGATCTTCTGACCACCTACAGCAGCTGTTTGGAGGAAGAGCCCTGGAAGCTCAAGTGGTTACAACCTCAGGATCCTGCTCCAGTAGGCCCAGGGCCAATATGTTTATCCTGACCCTCAGATTCAGTGGGGAGTACCCAGAGGTCTAGACTCAGCACTTCTGCCCTTTGCTGGACTAAGAACTCTCAGGTCCCTCACTCGCTTGAAGCAGACTAGAATCTCAGAACCCAGGCCTGAGTCCACACCTCCAGCGCCCACCACAGCCTCTGGAACCAAGTCTGGATGATGAGGAGCCCCATGATGCCCACCTCCCTCAAAGCCTAACAGGAGCAGAAAGGAGGGGCCTCACCAAGACCACCATCACCACTGGTGCTGACATGAGAAACAGAGGGAAGGGATGAGTCTGCAGGAGGGCCCAGGATCCTTAAGTAGTCTCAATGACAAAGATGAAGCTGGCAGAGAACACCCCTTCAGCGTCCCTATGCCAGCACTCACAAGGCCTCTGCATCACAGGGTAGACTGCAGACAGAACCTTCTGGAGCGGCTTGGTTGCTAGACAGCACTGTCACTCTGAGGGGCAGGTTTACTTGGGTGTTATGGATTGAATTGTGTCACTATCAAAGAATGTGTTGAAGTCCTAATCCCTGTATGTGTGAACAGGACCTTGCTTATAAAATAATTTGGAAATTTCATCAATTAAGGTAATGTGCGGTCATCCTAGAATTGAGTGGGTCCTAATCCTATATGACTCCTTATGAAAACAAGAGACAGAGAGACAGAGGGAGAATGCCATGTGATCACCACCCATCACCAGAGGTTGGGAGAGAGGACTGAGACAGAACCTTAGAATAAATCAATAGAGCCTATATTCTGATTAGAAATCCTGTGGCACCGTTGGTAAACTGTTGGACTACTAGGCCAAAGTTTGGTGGTTCAAACCCACCAGCTGTTCTGAGGCAGAAACATGAGGCATTCTGCTACTGTAAAGAATTGTTGTTGTTGTGAGATGCCATTGAGTCAATTCAGTAATCCTGTGTACAATAGAACAGAACACTGCCCGATCCTGTGCCATCCTCACATTCTTTCCTGTGTTTGTGGTAGCCACTATGCCAATCCATCTCCCTAAGGGTCTTCCTCTTTTTTGATGACCCTCTACTTTACCAAGCATAATGTCTGTCTCCAGGAACTGGTCCCTCCTGATAACATATGCAAAACATATGAGACCAAGTTTCTCCATCCCTGCTTCTAATGAGCCTTTTGGTTGTACTTCGTCCAAGACAAATTTGTTCCTTCTTCTGGTTGTTGTTGTTGGTAAGTCTTTTCGAGTTGATTCCAACTCTAAGGATCCTGTGTAGGGTTTCCAAGGAGTAGCCGGAGGGCTTGAACTGTTGACCTTATGCTTAGCAGTCCAGTGCCTATTTTACAGTGCCAGATGGTATATTCAACATTCTTCACTAACACCATAATTCAAATGTGTCCATTCTTTTCCAGTCTTCCTAATTCATTGTCTAGCTTTCACCTGCATATGAGGTTATTGAAAATGCCATGGATTGGGTCAGGCGCCCCTTAGTCCTTGTTGTTGTTGCTGCTATTAGGTACCCTTGAATTGTTTCTGACTCAGCAATCCTCTACAAAACGGAACAAAACAGTACCCAGTCCTGAGGCATCCTCACAATTGTTATGCTTGAGCCCATTGCTGCTGCCACCGTGCCAATCCATCTTGTTGGGGTCTTCTCCTCTTTTCCACTGACCCTCCACTTAACTAAGTATAATGTCCTTCTTCAGGGATTGGTCACTGCTGATAATATGGCTGAATTATTAGAGACAAAGTCTTGTCATTCTGGCTTCTAAGGAGCATTCTGGATGTACTTCTTCCAATACAGATTTATTTGTTCATCTGTCAGTCCATGGTACTTTCAATATTCTTCTTCAACACCATAATTCAAATGTATCAATTCTTCTATGATTTTCCTTACTTATTGTCACATGAATATGAGGTTACTGAAAATACCATGGCTTTGATCAAGCACACCTTAGTCCTCAAACTGACACTTTTGCTCTTGAACACTTTGAAGAAGTCTTTCTTGTGTAGCCGATTTGCCTAATGCAATATGTGCTTTGTTTTCTTAACTAATGTCTTCATGATCCTCTCTCTTCTTCCTAGTCTGTCTTACTATGGAAAGTCTGCTGAAACCTGTTCACCAGGGGTGACTCTGTTGGTATTTGGAATATTGGTGGCACAGCTTTCAGCATCACAGCACCATGTAAGCAACCACAGTATGGCAAATTGACGGATGAGTGGTCCCTGTAAAGATTTACAGCTTTGGAAATTCTATGGGGCAGTTTACTCTGTCCTCTAGGGCCACTATGAGTCCGAATCAATTAAGTGGTAGTGGCTATCATTTGTTGTTATTGTTTTAATACTCTGATTTGGACTCCCAGGCTCCAGAGCTGTCTCACAATAAACTTCTCTCCTTGTGAATCACCCACTCTGTGGCATTTTGTTACTGCAGCCCCAGGAAACTAAGGCTTTAAGCAACATTAATTCAGTCAGCTTCTACAAGACTGGGAGATTGTCTGTGGTTGACAGTTAAGGAGGAGCTTCATTCTATCAGGAAGAGCTCTCAGCTGAAGGGGAGCTGGTTCAGGTTGAGCAGGTTTGTTGTTGTTGTTGTGAAGTGCCGTCAAGTCGGTTCCGACCCATAGTGACCCTGTATAATGTTTCTGAGGAGCAGCTGGTGAGCTTGAACTGTCGACCTTGCAGTTCAAATGACTTTTCAGCCTGGGCATTAACCTACAGGGAGGTCTGGCTTATCCAGAGGACACTTGGGTGTGAGGGAGAGCTCTCGTCTGATAGGAAGCCATCTGAGGGAAAGGTCTGCTGAGCATACAGCCAGAGGGATTCCTAGGAAGCCTACACCCACACCCACACCCACACCCACACCTGAGCCTGCTGGTGGTCTGCACCAGCTTCCAGAGGCAAGTCCTCACCAACCCACTGGAAACAGAACGCCTGATGGGAACAGTTGGTTTGAGCCCTCTTTGTCTGTGGCCTGGATGCCTTTCCTATGTATTAAGGCCTACAGTGACCATGCACTGGGATTGTCCTGCACACCAGGTAGACATGTGAATGGAGGGATGTAGTAGACAAAGGGACAATTAGATGAGTTTTTGGGTTTTAGGATGGTAGAGAATAGATAAATTGGGTGAGTGGTCATATGGGTGGGTGGGTAGATAGGTGGATTGTTCAGGAAATGGATAACTACAGACTATTAGAAGTATCTATTACCTGGAAGCTACAAACACTTTGACCAGGTGGCAGAAGCCAGACGGTCATGTTAAATGACAAAAAAAAGTTGGCCCTCCCTGGTGAGGCAGAAACCGCTTGGGCCCACAAGACCCTCCCCTTGTTCATCTCCAGCTCTCCTCAAAGCTTCGGCTTCCAATGTGAGCATTTCTGTTTCCCACCACAAGTGTTTCTGAATTCACGCACACATACATGTACTCACAGACATGTGAACCTGCATAAGCACACATGTGCACACACTCGTTCCTGCATAGGTGCATACATACATACACACAAAGCAAAAGCCCTTATATATGCTTGCATGTGTGAACACACACATTTCTGTATGCATAGGACATCCTGTTGCTGCATGAACATGCATATGCACATATGCTTAGGCACAAGCACATATGTGTACATGGTACAAGCACACATGTCGGCACTAACATACTCACATGCATGCAACACACAAATGCTTTCTAAAAGGCATAAAGCAAGGTGAGGAGGGGCAGTGACTGCCTTGTCATTAGAGAAGTAGAGGAATCCTGAGGAGATGGCACTGAGAGGGTCCGAGGGAAAGTTCTAGACCATTGCTAATTGTCAGAGTGGGAGAGGAACCAGCACACACATGATCCTGTACACACACACACACACATACAAATGTATGCACACACTCCTACACAAGAATGCCCATGTGCATGCAGATTGTACATGCATGTGCACACACAAACACATGCATGTAGTGTGCACATACGCATGCACACATACACACTCACATGAACACATGCTTACAGTGGGTCTCGGGCTCACTCCTATACTGCTCATAGCCCAGGGTCTTACTGCTGAAGGTTCCTGGGTCTGTGCTGTCTGCTGCTGCACATCCTACCCCAGCCCTCCAAGGCAGAGCCTGGCCCCTCACTGCATTTCTGTACACTCTGCTGGTTTTCATCCCTCCATTCCAACAAACACCAAGTCGACCTCTGGTGACTTATAGTTAGCACTGGGGACCTGAAGGAATGGTCAGAGAGAAAGAGGGAGACCCAGAGACCTGGAGGGAAAGCACTGGAATGCAGGGAGAAGCTAACAAAAGGAGAGAGAGGATGTTGCTGCTGGGTTTTCAACTCACAGATGTAGCATAAACAGGTAGGTGACAGGGCAAACATCTGCTTTCCTGGTCCTTCTCCCCCACTCCCACCCCACCCCCACCCCCTGGGTTGTAGGCTACCACCCTGACAGTGAGCCTAGACTTCCACATCCGACTTCCTTGGCACCACCTCCTCCAGGTCCCTGATGACAAGGCAGTCACCCACCCCTCCTCACTCCTCTTGCCTCACCTCGCTTTATGCTTCTTAGACCATCTACTTCACATCATGACTCCCTCTGTCTCTGTCTATCTGTTTCTCAGTCTTTCATTTGTTTCTCTGTCTCTCTCAGTCTCTCTATATCTCTCATCTCTCTCTGTCTCTCTATCTCTGACTCTCCTCTCAGCTGCACATACTTTCCCCAGACTCTCCTCCTCCCAGATGTTTTCCTCTGGGTTGAGTGACTGTGTAGGGGGAGTGGCTGGTGGCTAATGGCTCTCACATGATGCTCTGTTGTTGCAAAGTTCCCTTCATCTAAGGCCAAGAATCAGAGCGTGGAGGCAGGAGCAAGGAGGAGGGACGTCAACCTGTGATCATTTACTCTGCCTGGGAACATGTGTAGCCCAAATTCCTCCTGGAGGGAGGGACTGAAAAGTCAACTAGGGCCCTGAGGGAGGAGGATGGGTACCCACCTTGGGTGTGTCTGCAGTCTTGACCTCACCCATGCTGGGAGACCCGTCAGAGCTCCTTTCCTTGTAGGGCAGGGGCCAGGAAGGCACTTCCTCAAATCTCCCCCTCTGCCTCACAACCTCAGGCTTTTTTCCAGAACCACTCCCTTTCCCACACCCCATGGGCCGCAGACAAGCTTTTACTCCTCCACGTCCCCCCAAACCGAAACCCCATCCTGACCCCACCATCTGCAGCAAACCTCCTTGATGCTCCATGCCAGTGCTCAGAGGCTGGTTCTCAGTTCCAGGTGGCCTTGGTGTATCATCCTGCTCTGTCAACAAGAACGCTATCTCCCCAAGCTTCTTGTTTCCAGGCTTCTCAGTGTCCAAGGCTCTAGGGCCCCCAGCTTGAACACTTCCTCTGTCTACACTGGATTTCTAGGGACCCTTACCCATCTCCAGGCTCACCCCCCCAAATATGTGTGCAGCTGCAACAGGATCTCCGATCTGGCTCCCAGTTTCCATGTGGATGTCCATGCCCCCACAACCTCCTCATCTCAGAAGCCAAAGGCTCCTCTCCAACATCACATCTACCTCTCCAGAGCCCCCTCTTCTTCATCACTACCTCAGTGCCCTAAACCCCCCACCACCACTATCACACCTGCAGTGGTATAGGGGTAGATGTCAGTGAGGCTGGTCCAAAATTACTATGTCTCAGCCTGCCCCCCATCACTGCCCATTCCAGCTGCCTCTCTCAGCAAGCCTTCTCTGCCAAAGCAATTGCCCCCCCCTCATGGCCTCAGATTCCTCAGGGTACTTTTGCCTTGATTCATCACTCATCTCCCCTTCTAGAACCTTCACTCATCAAGAGCCTAGGTGAGAGTAGATTTAGAGTCTGTGCCACTTGTCCCTGGGTCACAGAGCTCTTTGTCCTGGTCCACAGCCTCCCCATCTAGGGACACTTAGAAGCCTAGCAGTGACAAGGAGGTGTGTACTCAGCCCAGGGGATGGCCAAGACATGGGCCTCTCCAGGCCTCCCCACCCAGCAGGGTACCTTACCAGTTCTCCTCCTGCCCCATTCTCCCCTACCCTGTCCTCAGTGGACATTCTAGGAGAGGAAGCAGACAGTCAGTTCTGTGAAGCCCTGTCCAGAGTTCTCCACCCACAAGTTCTGGAGAACAATGAGGCCCCTCCCAGGGGCTCAAGGAATTGCTCAAGTGCCTGGCTGGGCTTCTGGGGGCAAGCAGCCGGGCCCACCCAACAAGCAGCCTGTCTTCCTCCCAGGGTTGGAAGGGGCTCTGCCAGCACCTGCTCAGCCCTGACCTGCTACAGAACCCTGCCCCTTCCCAGGGACACCCCCATGCCTTGTCTGGCTTCCTTTCCAGGCCTGGAAGTGCTCTCCAGGAGCCTGCTATCCTAGGTTCTGCCCCTGGGGCTCCAAGAAGCTCCATGGTCCCCCCCTTCCTAGGCCCTCATACTGGGAAGATCCCTTCCATGAGTCCTTCTGTGCCAGCTCTGATCCCCCCTCACTAGAAGACGATGATTTCACCCTGTTAGAATCCTAGAATCCAGCAGCACAGAGTATTTACATAAATACACCCCCTACCCTGGAATGGAGGCAGTCTGTGGGCTGCTTCCTCCCTCCCTCCCTCTCTTGCTCCCTCCCTACCTCTTAGTCCTGCAGGCCTCCTCCTCTCTCGGTTTCCCTCGACTTCCAGGCAGTCAGCCCAAAGTGTTGTCCCTCTCTGGAGCTGCTTCTCAAGCTGCAAACGTGTCTGACTAAGGCCCCAGCTAGGGCGGGTAGGGAGTGGGTGCCCTGGGCCCCATCGGATAAAGGGAGGAGGGAATCCACCCCAGCTCTCCAGACCAGCCCACTCTGACCTCAGAAAGGCCCCCTCCCCCTGTGGTCATTGTCTTGGAGAGGAGGGCAGCCACTACCCCCACCTGAGAGCCACAGGAAACTTTCTCACTCAGAAGTTGCACCCTCAGTCTGGGGCAATCCAGGAAAGCTGCTCTCAAGAGGAGGTGAGTGACTTGAGTGTCTCAGGATGAGATTTCACCAGGCTGGACATAGGCCAAGCCAAGGGGTTCAGAGGCCTTGCAGTGATGTAAGCCGTAAGATGGGTCAGAAAGGCTGGCCACAGGTCTCAAGACATTGGTGCAGTTGGGTATATGGGCAAGGAGGGCCTAAGGCTCCAGCTGCGGGATTCTTCAGACTGACCTGAGGCCAGATTTACTGGAGGCATGGACCCTGGTGGAGGAAGGCAGCAGCTCATGGTTATCTGAGTGGGGGCTTTGGGCAGAGGGGGACATAATAGATGAGTCTTGAATTTGAATATAGTTTCTCAGGAGAGAGTGACGCCAGCGGTTCCCAACATAAAGGCTGGCAGAGGCTGCAGGCCTCACTGTCTCTTCACCTTGACTTGTCTAATCCAAGTCCAGTAGGGGTCTCTGAGGCTGAGTGGGCTGACTCTTACTCAGGGAGCCCTACAAAATGGAAGAAGAGGGTCTAGGTGAAAAGAGGCCCTTAGCGTTCCCAGCTGCTTCCCTAGGGCTTCAGACCCCTTCCCCAGCAGCCATGAACCACCCTGGCCAAATCAAAGCTCCTAAATATGCTGCGATGACATGAAAACATCTGTCCATCCTATCAGCTCCAAACCTCCTGGTTCATAAATAGCACCGACATACCTTTAGCCCCCCTTGCCTCCCCAGTTTTGGGTGCTCTTTGCTGACTCTTTACTCTGAGGGGCTGTGGCTTGCTGAGGGTCCTGAGGGATCCACAGGTTATGGGGAGACTCTTAAGTGACAATAAGAAAACAATTGGCCTGGAGGGATTGAGGCACCAGGGCCAGGGGTCAGGACAAGAAGACACGGTTGGAAGGTCAGTGTCAGGCGTGAGAACAGGGTCAGACTGAGCAAGGTGGACACTGCTGAGAGCAGAAGTGGCCATGACACCCCAGACCTGAGCCTCAGCTCTGGTTGGTGTCTCATGCTGGCTTCAACCCCTTAGGGCCTGTTTCTCTATTCATACATTGAGGAAGTTGAATCCTTTTCCTTGAATGGCCTTCCTAGACAGAATCTGTCATCCTGTAGGTCAGGGTCCCACTCTGGGGCTGACTGCCACTCTGGGGAGGAAGTGGACAGTAAGGCCATTCACAGCCACCAGGTGGGTAGACAGTGGACAGGGAGATGTGCTTTAAAGCCACAGGTGGAAAAGAGAAAACCACACAGCCATCCATGGCTGCAACCCACCTTTCTTACAATGATGCAAGGGTGCAACTCACCTATTTGCTCTCCCCTCCCAAGTTGGACAAAGGTAGCTAGGGAAAGTAGCCTAGAGGAGAACAGGTGGTCAAGGGGTCAGGTAGGGAATCAAGGGGTTGGTGCAGGTGCCTCTGACCCAACTTTGATTTCCTTGGAGCAATTTCAGAGTGGGACTCAGAGAGTGGCCACCTGAGATGAGGAGTCTCCTCAATTCCTTACCTTGGGGGTTCCAGTCAGAGGGGAAGGCAACCCACCAAATAATAGCATAGACTGAAACACACGACCCTGCCCTGGGAGCTCTGAGGTGACTCAGTCCTGCCCTAGGGGTCTGGGGCAACATGTTCCTTCACTGGGTCGGAAGGCCTGAGGGAACTGGGAGTTCTGTGACCATAGATAGCCCCACATTGTGAGTCTGAGGTGATGTGGACCTGCCTGTTCCTAGCCAGGTCCTGGATGCCCAGCAGCACCTCGTAAAGCAAGGCCCTGCCCTAGCCTTCTCAGACTATTTAACCTTGTCGTTGTCCTCCACAGCACCCCCACCCTCAGGGTGCATGTGCACAGCTGGCCGGCCAGCAGCCTGTGCATTCCAGGCTCCCAATGGAGCATGTCCCTCCACTGCTAAGTCCAAGCCCCAGCTGTTTCAAAGAACCTTCCACCAGAGGTTGGGTCAGAGCTCCCAAGTCCTGGACTGCCAAGGCCCCCACAGGTTAAGTCCTCCTGTCTACTGCAGGGGGAGGCTGCAGGACTCAAACCTTAGGCCCAAGACAGGCTGGCCTGTGTCCTGAGAGCCACCACTGTTAGGGGTGACAGTCATGCTACGTTCAGACTGGGCCAGACTGTGTCCATCACAGCAGGCTTCTGTGGGACTCATTAGGTAGGTTGAGCAGCCTCAGTGGTTTGAAGACAGCAGCCAACCCCTAGAGACATGGTAACAGCTACAGGGCCAGCTTGGAAAGTGCACAGCCAGGCACAGTGAGGGCACTATCCCATGTATTGGTGAGTGGGAAAGCTGTGTTCATTAAGGGTTCAAGGCTACCTGGAACTGGAAGGAACATACTTCCCTAAAAGTCATGCTCCTATGTATATGACCTCCAGGGCCCTGGGCCAGACATGCTGCTTTGCCAGCTCTCTCCCTGCAGTCCAGCTGGGTGGGACTGTAGAAGGCATGACTCTGGCCAGACTGAGCAGCCAAGGACAGACAGACCAATGGTCCACTAGCCCTGCCAGCTCCCCATACAGACCCAGACTAGTGCAGTAGGGCCGTTCCCACCCTGAGCAGCCAGAGAAGGGTGAGCCAGTGGGTGAGCCCTAGCAGACGATTAATTGTCCCCAGATGTAACTGCAGACTTCTGTAAGGCATGCTCCCTCCTGGCCCCCTGACCCCTGGACACTGAGGTCCTGGAGACAGGTTCCAGAACTTTGAGGGGAGTCATCCTTTAGGCATCCCTATGTGGGCAGCTCCCTCTTAGAAGTCTGACCTTCCTGTGGCTACAGCATGTTTTCCCAAGCCAGAGCACTGCTGGGCCAGTTGCTGCCGCTGCAGCCCCCTCCCTCTGTTGCTGTTGACCGCGGGCCTCTACCCTTGGGGTGTGCTATCTCTGGAGCCTGCCAGAGGGCTCGTCCAGTTGCACCTACAGATGTGGGACCAAGGAGGGGACACTCGTTTTAGCAGGGGTGTCCTGAGTGGAGCACCCTGGCCTCTTTTAAATCTATATAACACAATGAGCACATATTGAGCACCTCTCTGTACCTAATGCTGCCAGTCCCACAGCCTACCTGACCATGCTGACCCCAGCCCTGAAGACAGGTGTCCTCAGGTCAACCTGCTCTGAGGTGGTAGAGGTCCTGAACTAAATCAAGATGGAAGACAGACAGGGGGCATGTCTCAGCCCCCACTCTTCTCTAGGTCCCAGCATCCTCCCAACTCTGCGGTGAGCTCAGAGAATCCAGTCCAACCACCCGGCTGCGTGAGAAATTCTCCAGCAAAACAAGTCACATACTTGGCAGAAATCAGATCTCTGCTGCGGCGGCTGGTGGGGGGAGCAAGAGTGGGGGGCGGGGAGGTCTAGGAAGAGCTGCCGCCATCCCCCAGACCCGGGGGGCTACTCGGGGCCCAGACGCCCTGTAATAAAACCTTTACAACCCCCCAAGTCATCCCTGCTCCACATTTTAATCCTCCACATGTGGTCCCTGCTGCATTATTTGGCCTGGAAACTGCCCCGGGGGCAAAGTAAATGTCACTGGGCCACGGATGCTCTCAGTGACGATCCTCAGCCCTCCCTCCCTCCCACGTGCTGTGTGACCTTCGTGCCTTCCCCACTCTCTCTGGGGCCCCGTCGGGGCTCTATGAAATGAGCTCCTCAAAGTGTGTCCCATCCCTGAGAGTCTCACCCGCTGAGGCTCCCAGCTTGACCTGTATAAGCCCAGCACACACGGGAACTCACACACCTCTGCCTGTAGGGCAGGTGCTGCAGAACATTCCATTTGCCACCAGGACCACAGCCTTTCTCTGGAGAGACCCCATCATGTGACTCTGGACTCTGAGCCCTTCTCTAGGACCCTCTTCTTTTCTCTTGTCAGCAGCTGTGATGTGTGAGGGTTTCCCCCAACCCTACTTGGAAGAAGTCCACCTCAGAGAGACAGGAGATGAGACATTGGGACAAAGGGGTTCAGAAAAGACAGAGGGACATAAGGTACCTCCCCTGGCCCATGAGATGCCCTGAACCTGAATGGGATTGGAATTCTGACCACTGCATAGGGGGACCCTCACCATCTAGTCTGGAGTGGTTGGCAGGAGGAAGTGGGGTGCAGTTTCATCACGCCCAGTAGCAGGGAGCTTCTGTGGAACAAGAACTCTGACAGCCCCTATCCACTTTGCTGCACTCACTCATGCACCCAACCTTTGTTCCTGGGCCCCTGGCTGTGGGTAATGTGACCATGACCAGGACTGGGGGACCTGCCCAGTCTGGGTTCCAGAGCACACTCATATTCTGTCAAAATTGGGTGAGCTGGGAGGACCCACTTGAGGGAGACCCAGAATCTCCAAGTAACCAGAGAGTCTCATATGATCCAAGGTCATTGATTAAGTGGGGAAGTGGCCTTAGAGGTAAAACAGTCTGGCCTAGCCCCAGGGCCCTGCCTCTTGATGCCTTGGCCACTCCTGTCCTGATACCCACTCACTGCTAGCCAAGAGGGGGATTGGGCATGAAGATGTGAGAGGCCAGGACATGGGCCCTAGAAGAGAGACCCCTGGGTCAGACACCCCCTTGCCGACCTCCCCTGTCACTCTGATTCTGGCCAATGAGCTGGACAGGGCTCTAGTGGGGTCTTCTGGGAAAGATTGTGACTCTGTTTCTGGAAAAAGAGGCTACCTGCCTGTCTCATGGGGTCCTTTGTACCCTGCTGGATCTGGGTGGCCACACTACAACAGAGGTGCCAGCCCTGCTCAAAGCCCCTACAGAGGAACTGGACTGCCCTAGCTGCTACACAACATAGTCAGAGCCTGGTGGATGAATGTCTGTCTCACAGACAAGAGCATTCCCCTTGTGTAGGGAGCTCCACACAGGGAGCAATGGGAGAGGCTGGTCAGGAAGCTGGGTGAGTGCCATCAGGTAGAGAGACCTAGGGCAAGGTATTCACATTACCTCAGCATTTATAGCCCAGTCTTCGGCACCAGTCATGCAGTGCACACCAACTGTAAACAGCGCACACCAAGCCCTGTGGCCCCAAGTCATTTCTCTTGGCTGTCTGGATCTTATGTGTGAGTCAGAGATGTCAGGTTGCCCACGACTGGGAGCCATGAAGTATGTCCCCCTTTTGTCCACTCTGAACCCCAAGTCCATTTTCTTTACATCAGAGCCCTCTTCTGCACCTGGTGGGAACCAGGAGAGACACTGAGACACAGATCAAAGAGGCTGCCCCCATGGGGGCTCAAGCAGAACTCAGGCTGGGATCAGACCTAAATCTGAGGTCAGAGTTAGTGTGGGTCCTGATGGGACAAACACAAACAGGGCTTCCTGCTTCCTCCATCAAGTTCTGTCCCCACAGATGCTGCCTAGAGAGCTTCCCAATTCCAGAGCCCTCCCAATATGAGTTAGCGACCCATAGGCCAACACCACCTCTCTATCTCTGCTTTCCTGGTTCCAGGCTTACCTCTTGCCAAATGCCCCCTTTCTGTCTTCTGCATCATCCATTGCCCCCTCTTTTTTCTTGCTTCCACTTGACTAGAACAAGGTATAAGGACGGGTGGAAAACAGAACCTAGAAGGGCATGTCCTAGTGTGTCCTCCTCAAAGTCTGCATGAATGACACCTGCGTACACATGTGTGTTGTTGTTAAGTACCATAGAGTCAGTTCCGACTCATAGTGACCCTGCACAGGGTTTCCAAGGCTGCAAATCTTTATGGGACAAGAAAGCCTCATCTTTCTCCCAAGGAACAGCTGGTAGTTTCGAACTGCCAACCTTGAGGTTAGCAGCCTGATTCGTAACCATTACGCTACCAGAGCTTGTGTAGCCCCCAGGACATCAAGGATGTACACTGGCCGCCATCACTGGTCAAGCTGCAGGTATCCTAGGTGGGTGCTTGTGGACTGAGAAAGGGCACAGGACATAGCATGGGAGTGGGGTCACCCAGTCCTTATCCTGACAAGCAGTGCTGGCTAGCTCTTTGCCCCACACCTGCCCATCCTGGCATGACTGCCGCTGCAGGACTGTACAGAGCCACTGCCAAACCAGTTCTCAACTTCACTGCTGGCTACCCCTTCCCTGTACTGCCAGGGTCTTTTGGGTTTTGGCCAACATCTTTTCCCAGGACACTCACACAGCTACTTTGTACCAGAGTCAATGGTGTTATAACACTTCACCCTGATGTCATCAAATCCAGTGAAGTGGTTTCTGCTATTCTCATTGTGTTCTCAAAGTTCTCCTACCATAATGTATTTTCATCTACTAAGTGTTGCTTCAAACCTGCCAGTCACTTCGTGGAAGAAACATGAAGTTGTCTGCTCCCATTAAGGTTTACAATCTTGGAAACCATATAAAGAGTCACTAGACTAGGAATTCGCTAGATGTCAGTGGGTAATAAGTTGAAAGTTTATAATTGTAGTTCTGATGTCTGATGTTTCATTCCTTAATATAGCTTCATGACACATGTTGTTGTTGTTGTTGTTGTTAAGTGCTGTCGAGTCAGTTCCGACCCATAGGGACACTGTATAGGGTTTCCAAGGAGCAGCTAGTGAGTTTGAACCACCGACCTTGTAGTTCAAACCGACTTGGCAGTCCAGCACATTAACCCACAACACCAGATATATCAGGTGGTTAGTAAATTTATTGGATGAATGAGTCATTCAAGAAAAGACCCCAGAATGGATACAACACTCCTTTTCTTTATCCTCTTCCCAGTCAGCTCCTCTCCATTAGCCTCTCCCAGTTGCTTGTCCCCACCCACCCCACCACCACCACCACCACCACCACGCTGACTGCTCAGATCACCAGTTGGTCACTAAGCCCCTGTGGTCAAATCCAATCTCACTTCCTTACTTAGTGTCACCAAGATCTTCACACATCGGTCTAATTGTCTGCACCTTCCTTCATTTCTAGAGTGACTTTTTTCAAAGTGAAATTGATTCATACTGGTCATGTTTGAAAAAACAAAAAACAATACAAATATGTAAAGAGTAAAATCTTACTTCCAAATCCTTTCACTCAAAAGTACATCTTGTTGTCAAGAAGTGAATTTCAATTCAAGGTATTATACAAGTATATGATTCAGAAATCAATACATAGGTGGAAACAGGCTTTATTAAAGTACTGCTTTAAATTAATAGTGCTCATTTGTCATTGTGATTTCATTTGAATACTATAGGAGGAGAATGAAGGAAAGAAGACAAGAGGAGGGAGGGAGAGAAGACAGAAGGAAGGAAACATATTTGCTTATTTAGAATCACACACATACAAACAGAAGATGCCATATATGGTTACTTAGTGCATTTGCTCAATGAGGTCCCTGGGGACTGAAGCTTCTTCTGTTTTACCCCATTATCATTAATATGTGGCCTCCAGACTTATGATCTCAAGATGACTGCTGTAACTTTGTGTCCTATTTTCTAGGCAGGAAAACAATGGAAGAGTAGAGTGAGGGGCAAGAAGGACACTCCACAGGATGCATCGGCCAAAACTGCCAGGTGGCCATCACAGCCAGAGGTATCTAAAGAGAAACTGACCTGGTTTGCTTTGTTTTGTTTTCTCTTGCCAGACTTCCTGAGATTAATCTTTCAAATAACTATTGAAATAAAATGTTTTATTTTACTAACCATATTTTCATGGTTAATAGCTTTTTTTATTGTTTTTAATATTCCTTTTCTATAGATTCTGTTCTTGTTTTACACAATATTTTTACGAATCTTTCTAATGATACTAATTGAAGCATATTTAAAACTCTTTTTTGTGCCCTGAATTATTTCTATTAGCTCCAGAGTCATTTTTTAAAAAATATCTTCCTATAGCAGCCAGTTGTTGTTGTTGTTGTTGTTGTTAGGTGCCATCAAGTCGGCACCGACCCATAGCGAAGTTATGCACAGCAGAACAAAACAATGTCCGATCCTGGGCCAACCTCACTACTGTTGCCACACTTGAGTCCATCGATGTTGCCACCTGGCCAATCCATCTCGTTGGGGGTCTTCCTCTTTTTCTCTGACCCTCCATCTGACCAAACATGATATCCTTCTCCAATGACTGTTCCCTCCTGACAATATGTCCAAAATATGAGAGACGAAGTTTGACCATCTTGGCTTCTAAGGAGCACGCTGGCCGCACTTCTTCCAAAACAGATCTGTTGGTTCTTTTGGCAGCCCATGGCACTTTTAGTATTCTCCTCCAACACCATAATTCAAAGGCATCAATTCTTCTACAGTCTTCCTTATTCACTGTCCAGCTTTCGCATGCATATGAGGTTATTGAAAATACCATGGCTTGGGTCAGGCACACCTAAGTCCTCAAGCTGACAAGCTACAGAGAAAAGATTGAAGTTGTCAAGGACTTCATTCTCCTTGGATCAACTATCAACACTCATGGAAGCAGCAATCAGGAGATCAGATGACATAGTGCATTAGGCAAATCTTCTGCACAGGAACTTTTTTAAGTGTTGAAGAGCAAAGATAGCAGCCAGAGTGACACGTAAATCAGACCACATTTCCTTTCTCCCTAAAACAATGAAATGTAGAAAGCAGAGATGTCCTCAGAGACTGAGGGAAGAGCCTAAAGCACAAAGGGGCACCCCAGTTAATTTGAAAAAATATATCAGGACTAGAAGCATAACTGTGGCATTACATTATAGCACACTGAATTAAAAAATGAGAACTCATGTGTCCTTGGTGATACTAAAAAACAAACAAATTGTTGGGGAGGGAAAATTCTTTACAAAAGAATGTTACTTGTAAATATAAAAGGAATTGTAGAATTAGTTAGAAAATCACCATTTTCCTACTCTTGGTGTATTAAGTGCGTCAAGGATTAGTATCTGTGGATGCCAAGATCGTTGCGTCAAGGTTTTTGGGGGGCAGATTACTTCCCAGTCATCTACAATATGGAGAAAAAGCAGTTTCTACTTTAACCACTTTGACAGCACCTACAGAAACCAGCAAATCTTCTAAACAGATGAGGTACATGCCTGGTTGGCTCTTGGATCTGAAAAGGAAAAAAAAAAAAAAAATGCTAAAAGGAGTCTTATTAGCATTATGAGGAGAACTGAATATGGGTG
Source organism: Chrysochloris asiatica (assembly GCF_000296735.1). Classification (NCBI taxonomy): domain Eukaryota; kingdom Metazoa; phylum Chordata; class Mammalia; order Afrosoricida; family Chrysochloridae; genus Chrysochloris; species Chrysochloris asiatica. The sequence goes on along the minus strand of NW_006408872.1, from coordinate 2,309,344 downwards.
TAGCTGGAATCATATTATTTTAATCACTGTTGAGTTTCTCAGGTCTGAGGAAGTTTCAGTAGTTATGTGGGCTAACATCCTTATTACTTAGAGGATGGGTACTGAGTGTTCAGGGGCAGAGTGTCAGGGTGTCTCCAACTCACTTTCAAAGGGTACTACAGAAAAATGTGTATAGGAATTCATGTGACTAACTTAAATGGTGAATCTCCATAAAAGGGTACATGGCAGTGTAACAGACCCACTCTCAGATGTCCCCCATGATTCCTGCTTCCTGTGTTCATGTGTGGTCCCTCTCCTTGAGTATGGGCAGAACTGTGACTTGCTTCTAACCAATAGAATATGGCAAAGGCCCTAGGACGTCACTCCATGACTATACTGCATAAGGTTGTGACTTCCCTCCTGCTGGCTGACTCTAATGACTCCCTCCATGGCAAAGGCAAAATGGAAAGCCATTGGAGAGACAATGTGGCAAGAAGCCGAGTGGCCTGCAGCCAACAATCCACAAGGAACCCACATCCTCAGCTCAACAGGCTGTGAGACCAAAATCCTGCCAGTAGCCATGTGAGCTCAGAAGCAGACCCTTCCCTAGTCAAACCTCCAATGAGAACCCCTACAATGACAACCATCTGGATTGCAGCCTCTTGGAAGACCCTGAGCAGAGTATCCAGCAAAGTCATGATCAGATTCCTGACCCACAGAAACCATATGATACTAAATGTGCTGCATTTATAGGTCACTCTTTGTGATGATTGATTACATGGTAATAGATGATGATACAATGCTCACTGTGGTGCAAAGTCTAATTTTCTATAGATTAAAAATAAAATCAATAAAAGGTAAGGGGAAAATTGCTTGGATAGTGAACTGTCAGCCCTATGATGAAACACAACCAGGCCCAGACAGCTGATCCCAGAGGGCCTCACTAATGTCTGCCTCTCTGGCCCCCATCTGTTTGGTTCCTTGTACTCTGCCAGCTAGTTCCCACCTCAGGCCTTTGCACAGGTTGTTCCACCTGCCGGCACACTCTTTCCCATCTTTCCATGGCGACCTCTTCTCATCTTCCATGTCTCTTCACAGAGGACTTCCCAGGCCCCTCCCAAAAGCAGCCCTTCCCTACTCACACCCAACATCCTGTAAGATCATACCCCAGTTCTCCCTTGGTGTTCTCTATCCCCTCCTTCCTCTTCCTTCCTCCCTCCTCCTCTTTTCTCCTCTTCCCTCACTCTCCTCTTTCCCTCCCCGCCATCCATTCCTCTCTCCCTCTCCCCCTTTTACCCTCTAGTATACTTTTTCTCTCTTCTCACCTCCTTTCTTTCATCCCCTCCTCTTCCCTGCCCTGGGGAGACTGGGACTGTGGCTGCCCAGTTAACAACCACAACACAAACACACACATACACACACAAACACACACTCACACACATCATGAGCCTCCCCGTCTCTGTACCCCAGGCTCCTGGCTGTTTCCATGGACGTAGGCCCAACACAAACACAGAGATGCTGCAGCTCCCTCTACCAGCCCAGGACCCCCCACCTTCAGGCCTGGCCTTTGGAGCACAGGGCTGGGTGGGCAGATGAGGTCATTGCCACAAGAGCCCCCCTGTAGGTCTTGGGGGATGGTATACTATTTGTTTGGTCTTGTTTCCCTGGCAACTCCCCAGACCCCTCCTCCACTCCTATCCATGGAGTACAGCTCCATCAGAGCAGGGAGTGAAGCTGTCCAGCCAGGCCTACTCTCTGAGAGCCCCCATGGCCACTCCTCATGGCCAAGACTGGACAGATAGGTTTCATCCATCATGGCCAGCCAGGATAGGAGACTCCAGACCAGAAACCTTGGCCTTTGACTTTCAGGAAAGGGCCACGCAACATCCGCTCCACTCACAAGGTATGTATGCGGGAAAACCAAGGCCAGGGCCCAGAGCTCTCCCTCCCCTAATGGAGGACTGGGGGTCACTGCAGACCCCTGATTTCAAGCAGTGTGGCCCCAGGCACATGGCACCCTGTGCCCTGGTTCCTCTCTGAGTCAGTCTCCTGACCTGTGAAATGGGTTGTTGGTGACAGTCCGGAAGTAATAGAGGAGCCCCCTAGAAACAAGTGGGGAACATGATCAGGCTTCTGGGGCCAGCAGTGAGGGAAGACATCCTGGATGGGGCTCAGTTCTAGTGGGGGTAGGAGGGAGGCTGAGGACAGTCTGAGCTGGATATGGTAGAGAAGGGAGGGGTGGGTGGAGCCAGTACAGGGTCAATAGGAAGAAAGCCTGAGTGGGCCGGAGTAGAGAGAGAAGCAGGAATACAGAAAAGGGGTGGACAGTTCCTCCAACTCAAGGCTACCATAGCCTTTCCAAGTACTCACCCCCTAGACCACCACCACACTCCCAAACATACCCACTGCCCTATCGCCAGCTTTACCACCACTTTTCTATAAGGAGCAGAAAGCCCTCCCTGGGCACTCCCCACCTCAAGTGCCTCCCTCACTCTAATAGCCTTCACCATAAGGCCAATGGGAGTCATGATCCAGGGTGAGGGCCATCACTGGAGTCAAGTCTGACTTAGTCCATGGGGAGGGACAAAGGGGAACCACATGGAACAGAGTTTGTGAGTGTGTATCAGTCTGTGAGAATCCCAAGAGGTGGGGGATAGTCCAGTGATGGTCGTGTGACCCAGGCAGCATCAGTTCTTGGAGCAGCTGGGTCAGGCAGGGGTAGGCATTGAGCTTGACCTCCTCTCAACCCTCCCAGGTTTCTGCATGGTTGACTCTCCCTGAGCCCTAGGTCCTGAGCCTGGCTCTATTGACAGTCTGATACCTCCTCCAGGAGGCGCCCACTGAATCTCGTGACCTAGTCCCCACAGGGAGTGGATGGCCTGGAGGTCTGGCAGCAGTCTGTTGGGCACAGCCTCACTTTTTCCGTCTGTGGAGCCCCAGCTGCCCCACCTTCATCCTCAGTCTCTGAAGTCAGCGGAAGGCCAGGCGGGATTCAGCCCCACTACCTTCCCACCGGCCTGGCCTGCACAGCCTTCCGAGACATTACCTAACCTCTCCTTCTTACCTAATCCCCCAGCCATCTCCTGCTGGGCTTCGGCGGGTGGAGGGGAGGTACAGATGCTCTGCCCTCACCCCATGGTCCTAGAAGAGGCCTGGCTGACAGCTAACTGGCAGCCACTGGCCACCTGTGTCAGGCCTGTGTCCCCACCTGTGATTGGCACCTGAGAAGTGGTGTGCTGTTAGCATCTCCGAGCAGCCTCCCCAGCCTGAGCCCAGCCCTGCAGGCCCACTCCTCCCTCTTTGTCTTCTTCATCCCCAGGTGGCCTGGCTAGGAAGGCAGAAGGAACACCTTGTCCTTTAGGGTTTCCCAGGAGCCTCTTACCTGCCCAGGTAGAAACACCTTTGCAGTTTCCTAGGTGTCTTTGGAGTCCTGGTGTGGTGCTGTAGATTAAGCACTGGACCTCAAGGTAAATTTGAACCACAGGGCCGGTGGTTCAAACTCACAAGCCCCACGACTTAGAAACCTTATACAGGATCACTATGAGTCAGAACTGACTAGATGGCACTTAACAACAACAACAACAACAGGTGTCTTTACCAAGCTTTACTCAGATAGGAAGGGAGCCTTCCTTCTGACTCAGGCTTCCTATCAACAGGGGCTTGTCAGCTGAAGACAGTCAGAGGGAGACTCTGAGGCAAGAGTACAGAACCACAGTTACACAGAAAATGCAGAGGAAAAAAAGGGAAGTAATCAATATCCTGGTACCCTTGCCCTCACAGCCCATAAGTACACAACACACATAGGCACATATGCACATGGCCACGCACACAGACAAGGACATAAACACATGCACACAGATGACATGTGTGCTTAGACAGACACACATGCACACGGCACACCATGCATACAAACATATACACGTGCATGTGAACACACAAAAACATGTGCACATTGACAGGCACAAATGCATGTGCATGGATACATGGACCTATACAGACATGACACACAGAAATGCACAATTATCACATGCACAAAGATGCACACTTACATAAGGACATACAGATGCACACAGACACACACGGGCACACCGAGACAGGCACAGACCTGCACAGCATCCACCCCACCCAGTGGTGCCATGAACTCAGATGCATTCCAGCTGGCACTGCAGGAACCCAGGAACTGGACGTGGGGGGAGACTAGGCATGCAACAGTCTGCCCAGATCTCAGGTAGGGCTCAGCTGCATCCCCAGTGCTAAGTGCAGTGGCTGCAACAGTCAGCTCCCTCTCCCTCCACAGCCCAGGGCTGCTGCCCTCAGCCTGCCCCAGGATGGGTTTCAGCTCCAGTTTCACTGCTGTCGCTCAGAAAGAATGGCCTCATTGAGGTCGTCTTGCTGCCTGGCTGGCAGCTCACAGCCCCCTCCCACCTCAGTGCAGGCCTCACCCAGCTCACCTCTGTTCTCATCCATCTCCCTGAGGAAGTACCTGGAGAAGAAGCTCTTGCTGATCAGGCAGCCCATGACACATGGTCCTGGTCACCTTCAGAGTTGAAAACCTGGTCAGGGCTATCTTCCACACAGTGCTGCCAGCAGCCACACCCAAGGGAGCCAGGTTCCTCATATTCAGAGATTGATCAGATCAGCTGCCGTTACCTCACCCAGACAGCCAGAGCAGTGTCTCTAGTCTTCTAAATCTTCTTCCTCTTCTCAGAGATGCTCAGGGAGCCAGAAAGGGGCTTGGGAGTGGGCACTGGGACCTCTCCACCTGAGCAGATATATCAGGTGGGTCATTTCACATTGCTCAGGCAGATAGCCCACCTTCCACCACATCCCCACATCTGGATGAGGGGAAGACCCTGGGAGTACTGGGGACAGATGTAGCACAGTGGTGACAGGGTGGCATACAACTGACATGTCTTCTAGAAGCCCCATGAGGATGGGCTATGTGGGCAGGGAAAGAGGAAAGAGACATGTGCTTGTGCCCGGAGGTGTTTAGATTCAAAGATCAGCTTGACAGGACCACTTGGGGGAACAGAATGCAGCAGAAAGAGGCTGCAAGCTGGACCAAGCATCCCAGGAGTGGCAAGAGCTGGGCAGGCTCTCCCCATGCACTGTACCTTCCACTCACCAGAAACAGGAGGGGAGTAGTGAGAATAAGTGAGCATCAAGGGTTGGGACCTAGGGAAGAACCCTCCCCAGCCACCCAGACCCATTTCAGGACCCTTGACTATGTGGGGCCAGGAGCAGGGCAGTCTAAATGTTGGATATGAGTGCCCAAAGGGTAATAGGCCTGTGAAGATAGGAGCTCCTCCCCTTCAGCCTTAGATTCTCCCTACCTACCTGAAGGGCTGGGACCTTAAGGTTGACATAGGAGGGATTTCCCAAAAAAGAGAAACCCCAAACCCACTGCCATCTGATGTGTAGAGATGCTGTAAGAGGGTAGCACTGTTCCCTAAGGTTTCTGAGATTGTAAATCTTCACAGGAACAGACAGCAGTATCTTTTCTTGCGGAACAGTTGGTAGGTTTCAACCACTAATCTTGCCATTAACAGCCCAATACTGAAGTCACTATGCTACCAAGAATCCTTAAGAAAGAGAAGCACCTAGCTTTTTCTAAGAAGACAGGGGGACTCGGTGGTACCGTGGTACCGTGGTTTAGCACTCAGCTGTTAACCAAAAGGCCAGCATGCTCCACAGGAGAAAAATGTGGCGGTCTGTTTCCAGGAAACTGTTCTATTCCATCCTCTAGGGTGAGTGGGAATTGGTTCAATAGCAATGAGGTTTTGTTTTTGTGTTTTAAAAAGACAAGTTCTATCCTGCCCACCTCAGCTCGGGGCCACAGGGAGGGATGGGCTCCACACTAAGCTATCTGAAGGAACTGAGTGCTGACCCCAATATTGGCCAAGCCAGCAGGCCCTGAGAACATGCCTCCCACCGGCCAGGCCTGCCCCTCTTCTCAGGTTTTAGGGACTATAGTGAGATGACTAGTGTCCTCCAAAAGTCACATCAACCCAGAACCTCAGAATATGGCTTACTTAGAAACAAGGTCTTTGCAGATGTGATTAAGGAAAAGGCAGACATGTTGTTGTTGAGTGCCGTAGAATCAGTTCCCACTCACAGCGACCCTGTATGAGGTTTCTGAGGAGCAGCTGGTAGATGTGCACTGCTGACCTTGTGGTTCACAGTCCAGTGCTGGTTCTACAGTGCCACACCAGGACTCCATATACATATATAGTTGTTGTTAAGTGCTGTTGAGTTGGTTCTGACTCATAACAACCCTGTATAGGGCTTCTGAGGAGCAGCTGGTGGATTTGAACTACCGACCTTGTGGTTTGTAGTTCAGTGCTCATCCTACAGCATCACACCAGGAGTGTGTCAATCAAGATAGAGATGTCGTTGTTGTTATGTGCAGTGGAGTCGGTTCCGACCCTGTATAGGGTTTCTGGGGCTGTAAATCTTTTTGGTAGCAGAAAGCCTCATATTTCTCCTGCAGAACAGCTGGTAGTTTCGAACTGCTGACCGTGAGATTAGCAGCCCGATTCGTAACCATTAATGAGCAGGTCCTTAGAAGAGACAGGAGAGGAGACGCACAGAAACAGAGGAGAGAGGAATAGCATGGGCATAAGCTAAGGAACTCCTGGAGTCTTAAGGAGCAGGGAGAGCGAAGAAGAATCCTCCCCTTGAACCTCAGAAGGGACCACAGCCTGCTGACACCCTGATCACAGTCTTGTCAGAATCTGTGAAAGAATGAGTGTTTGTTTTAAGCCACCCAGTTTGTGGCACATTGATATGGAAGATGGCAATAAGACTGAAGATGGGGAGTAAAGGCCAGGTATCCAAACCAGTGTGACAGGTGCTCTCTGGGGGCAGGTCTGCAGGTGTGCAGGAGAGGCACGCCAGCCCCTGACTCCCAGCACAGGGACCTGGCAAGGGACCGAGGCATCTTCAACCATGAAGTGGCAATGCCACGTGCTCCCGTGAGCCCTTCACCCCATCTTCCCTACCACCCTACCCCACAGCCTGCAGGAGCCCCACATAAGGCAGACTGAGAATAAATGGCTATAATTTAAAATACATTTATTTATTGTTTCCATTTTGTTTCTGGCTTTGTTATACAAAGGTGTTAAATAACTTAAATAAGTTTTCCACAGTCACTCAGGTACACACCTACTTGCTACACAGATGAGGTAGAGAAATCGACAGGCTCTCACAAGACTCTGAACACAAAGACAAGAATTCTTCACGGGTGAATATGTCCCTCTTTTCCCAGCCAGGAACAACTCCTGTGTGTGAGGGGACCCTCCACACAGTCCCTTTCCCCTGGGGGTGGAGGGGGCAGACCCTAGTCCAGGTGGTGGTGGTGGGACCCCAGGCCAAGTACTCTGTACCCAGCTGTAGAAGGCCAGGCTGAGGAGAGAATGTGAACGCCACCCCATATAAGGCTTTTTCTTCTAGAAATACTCTGTCACACCGAAGAGAAGCATGGTAAATAGGAGGCCCCAGCAGGGTAGCAGTGTCTTCGCTTAGTAAGACATTCTAATATATATTTATATATAAACAAGCAAACCAGCAAACGTTTTCAGTTTGCCTTGTTTAAAAAAATACTTTTCTTAATATTTATGACATAGAGCTAAATGTGGTATTTGATTTAAAAAAAAAAAAATCCTTCCTCTGATGAGCCACCTTTCCACAGACCTAACAGTGACCAAGCACGGTCTTGTCGTGACAGTGGTCAGCCAGCAAGGGGGATGCACCCCAACCCCTGCCTCACCCAGCCAAGTCTGCTGATGATGGAGGGACAGACCCAACCTCCTGGGGCTGGGATTCTCATGCTTCTTGCCCTCCCCTGTACCCTTCAAGAACACACATGCCCTTTGGGGCACAAAACTAGCCGCTACTCCAGCACATTCCTCACAACATGAGGTTACTTCATAGGGTGCTTTCTGAACCACAGGAGAATAGACTTTACTATTTACACTATGAAACAGGGACAACAGAGACCCACATCAACATAAATAGGTTTTCATTTAAAAGCACAGTCACCCCGGGCTTCCTTGAGACCCTGGGACTCAGAGAAGCATGCTCACTCAGTAGTTCCTGCGCCCACACCTCCTACCAGCTCAGAGCCCACACAAACCCAGCCCAGCATATACATGTGCACAGTGTGTATGCCACCAGCCCCAAACCCGCCTGACTCTCTGGGACCAGGCCCTCCCTTAGTGGGTAACTGACAGTCCAGCAACTCAGGGAAGAGGAGTCACAGAAGAGTGCTCTGAGGAAGGGCTCCCTAGGCAGCTGGCCAATGACCATTCACTCATGTACATGTATGTATACATGTGCACATGTGCACACACGTGGGCATGTGTATGTGTGCACATGAACACCTTCAGGTGCACTACACTCTTGGACACATGTGCATACCCTATATGCATGTATATGTGCACATATAAGCATGTACACTCACATGTACCAGCATGCACACACATACACACACACTCAAACCACACCAAGTCAGTGTGAGCCGTCCTTTCCCTCCCCTGCAAAGAGAACAGCATGGCCAAAGACAACAGCATTCAGTTTGCCAAACCCTAGCACAAGACACCCTCTACCCCTACCAGTCCCTTCCATGCCTCCCCTGCAGTGATACAGAGCAAGCTGTGGCTAAGGCATAAAATGGACCTCTGCCTGTGTCTGCCCTGGGGGAGAGCAGATCACCTTCTGCCATTCCCAACCCTGAATATGTGATGCAGGGCCCAGAGTGCTGGCTGTCTGCTCACAGCATGCCATGCCCTGCTGGCAGGGGACCCAGCTTCCAGAGCCCTGGGCCCATGGCCACACACAGCTTTGCTTTATTTCTTTAAAAAAAAAAAAAAAAAACACTATTAATTTAGTGGTTTCCAACAACAAAGCAGAGTCAGGCAAGAGGGGAAAGAGGGAGACAATGGGGAGGGCATAAAGGGGCCCTCAATGAGCAGACAGGGGAAAAAATAATAATTACTATATTCATTAAATAATAATAATTTAAAAGTCACTGATATTCACTCCAAAAAGAAGTGCTCAATGTCAGAGAAGGGACACAGGATCAGCTGTGGCCCTCTTGTCCCCCCACCCAGAGCCCCTGGCGCAGGTCATGGAGGCAGAAGCAGGCTGCTTTCTCTTCTAGTGGTTTGACGCTCTGAACACAGTGCCCAGCAGCGAGCAGCCTCAGAGCCAGCAGGCTGAGCTGCTGCCCCAGACCCAGGCCCGGGGTGTGGTCTTGGAAGGAGTGCCGCACGCCTCTGGCTCCTCAAACTGGAGCCAGAAGGTGGGAGGAGGACCACAGGCAGCACGGAGAGTGAGGACAAGCGATGGGAGACAGGAGCCCACCTCTGGGCCCACAGAACTGACATTTCAGGGAGAGCGGCAGCTTGGGAAGCATCACCCCAATGCTCTCGGGTCGCAGGACAGGGAAAGCTGAGGCTGAGTGAGGGACCCTCATGGGTCCCAAGTCAGAAGCAGAGTGGCTACAGAGACTGAAGCCACCTCTCAGCTCAGGACACTTGGGGTGGGGAGTGGCAGACCGTAGCTCAGCCCTTGCAGGTGTAGACCTCCTCACGCTGCGTGCACTGCTTGCATTCCACATAGCAGCACCAGCGCACCTGGCACTGGCAGGGCCTCGTCACAGCCCGGCTCTGTGTATTGTGGCCGCGTCCACAGCAGATGCTCTCGCAGTTCTTCTCGCGGTGACACTTGCGGCCAGCAGTACCCGGCGAGAAGCGACCAGCCAGACAGAAGCTGGGCGAGTCGTCCAGGTGCACCAACTCGGGGGTGCGAGGCAGCGGGTCGCCGCCGCCTGCCCCTGGTGCCCGGCCTCGCGGTGGTGAGATATCACCAGCCTCGCCCGTGGCCTCATTGGTGGTGCTGCCCACCTTGAGGGCGGTCTCATACTTGTGCTTCAGGTGCTTGCCCACCTCATGGAAGGGTGCCAATTGGCGCCAGCAGGTCCGCACTGTACAGGAACCGGACACACCATGGCACTTGCATGTGGTCTCCACCCCAGCCTTTATCACCTGGCAGAGAAGGAACAGTGAGACAGTGCTCTGGACAGTCCACCCACCCCACCCACCCCCACCTCAGGCAGCCTAGGAAAGGCCAACCCCTGCCCCACTGAGAGATACCACCCCAAGTTCATCTACCTCACAGAGACCTTATAGTGTAGGTTTAGCATCTGTCCACTGCGCACAGGTTTCATTTAGATGGCAGGATGAGGGGAGAGGGTTCAGTGTCTATTACAGGACACCAAAACTGCTGGCTGCTGTTGCATCTGTTACACAACCACCCTGAAGTGAGCTCAGTTCAAGCTAGGGCCACCCTACAAACCAGCCATGCAGGGTGAGGGTGCGAGCCTAGCTCATGTTGAGTGTTCAAACCAGTCCTTAGGGCGGGAAGTCATGTCCCTGACCACACACGTAGCGAAGCCTATATGGCTGAGCACCTACTCCGAAGTTTCAGATGTTGTGTGGGACCAGCAGGGGTCCTTCCCATTCTAAAATTGGGGTGCTGACCAATGCCCCCTGCCTGACCACTGGCCCCTGAGGGCTCTTCAGGAGTTGTCCCCTCGCTGTGTGTGAGGAGGGGGCCCTGAGCCAGGCTGCTAAGCTCCCATTCTAGCCCCAGAGAGAAAGGCCAGCTTGAGGGGGATTAAGAAATTTAGCAATCCTTCAGGCAGGCAGGCAACACAAGAGTCACATTTAATGACACTTTACTGAGAAACCCGGACAAATTTAATTAAAATGGCTCTTACCCAGGTCCAGTGGAACTAATTGAGCATTTTTAATACTCTGACTTTTCAACAATCGCTGACAAAGAATTGAAGTGCAAAGAAAGGGAGGTGGGTAGAGAAAGGAGAGGCCTTGCCAGGGGTTTAATCCACACTCCAGAGGAGAACCCCACTCACCTCTGCCTTTAGCCAAGGCTCTGTCTAGCATACCCTCCCCAAAAGGGCCAAGGGAGAAACAAGAGCTTTGGTCAAAAGGGGGGAAATTGAATTTTTAATAAGTGGTGATTCAAAATCCTACTTTTCAATAAAGAGGCAGCCACAGCAGACCAGCTCTAATTACTTCATCCTCCCCAGGCAGGCCTGGAGGCTCTCACAGTCCCTGGGGAACAGCAAGTGACAGGGCCACCAAAGGGGGTGTACTGTGAGGGAAGGGCACAGACAGACAAGAGACAGAATGCCCTTAGTACCCTGGCAAAGGCCTTTCCATGTAAGGTCTCTCTGTGTGGGTCATGTGAGGCCATAGTCACCTATCTACCTAAGGCAGATGGTCTTTATGAGGCTGACGGTCACCTCCCTGTGGAAACTGTATCTCCATCTAACTGGTGAGAAAGAGTCTCCTAGGGACAAGGACTCTGAGGGTGCCTGCCTGGAATCACAGATTGGACCTGGCATCAGCCCATCTCCACCCTTCCTGCCCAGTGGCCAGAGACAATCCCACCCACCAGTCCAGGAGCCAGGGTCCTCACTTGCCTTCACACCCACGAGGTTGTTGTGGAAGTCCACTCGGGCCCGCAGGTCCTTGCTTGACCTGCGGCCCAGGAACTCTTTGACAAACTTGCTGCTATACTTGAGATTGTCCCCGCAGCCGCCCCACTGCCAGGCCTCGCGGTTCTCCAAGTCAGGCGCCTCATCGCAGGTGCAGCGCTCCATGCGACCTGCACTGCAGGCCTTGGCCAGCGCATGGGTCAGCCCAGCCGAGGAGATGGCGTACAGGAAGGCAGTCTCCTTGAAGCCTTGAGAAGACACAGCACAGGTCAGTGGGAAGCCTGGGTGGTCAGGTTCTCCCACAGACCCGCCAACACAGGTTCTTCAGAGAGGTCCTCTTAAACACAGACCCCTAGCCAGGGCCATATATTGTCTTCATTCAAATCACAAACTCCAGATGGGGCTCCAGAAATCTGACGCCTCCAGCAGGGGGTGGAAAGGAAGAGAGTGAAGTGTTTTTGTGAGAGGTATTGAGGGCTACACTCTTTCTGAATTGCTGTGTACCCTGATTGCAGGGGGGCATGACAATAGGCAGCAGCAGGCACTGGGGGTGGGAGCAGACTTAGCACCCAGCTGAGGCCACAGTCCTGGCCCAGAGATCCCCATCAGTTCTCCAGGCACCTCCCTATGTGGGGCTCATGGTCACTCCTCAATGTGCCACCCTCAGCAAACCCTCCCTGACTCTAGCGTCAGCTTCCCAACTTTCAAGCAAATCAGTTGCAGACTTGGCTCAAGTGGAAGCCAGTGCTCCAGGCAGTGTCCATGTGTGGAGGGAGGGAGGGAAGGAGGGAGGGAGCATGGGACAGGACTCTGTGTTCCAGGATCAGGAGGCACCAGCTGCAGCTCCGGCCCTATGCCCAGGCCGTGGGTTATAGGCCACCCAGCACGTGTCGGGAGCTGTCAGAACCCACCTCTGGCAGCCTCAGACCCTCTGTAAAAGGGCTGCACAAGTGGGCCCTGTATCCCCAGCAACTGTTCCACCAGTGTAAGGGAGGGGCAGTCAGGAAGGAAGAGGGGGGAACAAAAAGGCCATGCCTCCAGTCACTGGGACAACTTGTCCCCATCCACCTGTGTCCCAGCCCCAGGTGCAAGATAGGGGTTCAGCTCCAGCAGTCTCAGGGCAGAATTCCCCAACCACAATGACCCTGCTATGAGTTCTGGGAGAAGCCTGCTACTTTTCCAGCATGCAGTAATGCCTCTACCTTCTATACCTGCTCACTTTGCCTTCATGACAGTGGGGCTACCAGCTTAGGGGCTGGTCTCCTTCGTACTCCACTCAGAGGTGCTAACAGAAGAAGCATTGGGCTGCCCTGTGAGGTACCACAGCCACCACACACAGCCTGCCCAGCCCCTCCTGGAACACCACACACACCATTCTCACCCAAGCCAGGCAAAGGACCCAAGGCCCCAGCCATCACCCGAGGCTTAGAGGGGGAGGGAAGAGCACTAGGCAAAGCCCCCCAACTTGGCCACAGAGGTCCCAGCAGTCACCACCAGGGTCCACCACCACAGGACCTTCCACAGAGGCCATACAGGTAGGGCAGTCAGGGCTAGCGTCTGGTCTGGATGCATCCACATCTCTTGTCTTGACCTCGACTCTGCCATGACTTTGAGGACATGTACCATGGTGGAGTGGGGCAGGGGCCTGGCACTGGTCTGGCAGCACTGACCTCGCTTGAGCAGGCTGGCCCGGTAGCGACCCTCCAGGGTGCAGTTCCACCGCTCAAAACGGAACTGGTACTGACATTCCAAGGCGCTCATGCTGATGGCCTCCACCAGTGTCTCGGCCACCCCTGGGTCCCGGCGGCACATTCGCCGCTGCTTCCGCTCCAGCTTCAGCCGGTCACAGGCCTTGTAGTGTGCCTTGGCAGCTGCAGCCTCAGGCTCCAGGGTCAGTGGGAGGATGGTCAGGGGCTCGCTGCCCGTCAGCCTGGGCACACAGAAGTGAAAGTTACCACCACTCCAAGAGAGTGGGCATCAGGAAGATAGCACAGAGGTGATGGGATGACCTCCACATAGGGAAGCAGAGAGCAGCGTGGGGTGGCCGGGGCAAGGAAAGGCTAGCACTGCCCCCAGGGAGAACCAGAAAGGGTAGTGGTGAGGAGGTAGCAGCAGGGCAGGAAAGGGCCTGCTCTGTGGATCAGGCTGCCCCCACACCCATCTTACACGCTGCCCTGCCAGCTCCAACCAGGTCAGGCACAGCTCAAGCACTCACCTTACAAGTGCAGACCCCACCCCTAAGCACTTCTCTAGGAAGTCCGAGTCCAGACAGTGAAGACTTCTTCACACTCCTGGAACCAGGGTTAGAACAGCCCAGGAAAAGGGCAGAGAAGATAGGAAGCCTCCCACCCCCCCACCTCTGCTCCCACCACAAGCACGGTCAAGAGGACCCTGCACTGTCCACTCCTTTGTCTCACTAGCCCCACTGTCCTAGGGACTCAGTACACACATCTGCTCTAGGACTCTCCCCTAACTCTGTAGAACCTCCCATATCCCATGCCGTCCAGGTGTGGGCAGACAGCCCTCACCCTCCTGTGGACCCTGAGGAGGGGCCGTCATTTTAACATGCTTGGACATCTTTAGCATTCACAGAGGAGTCACATAGTTGGCTCTAAACAGGACTACTGGACACTGTGTCCAAACAGGGTCCTCCCTCCACAGCAGCCCCACAGGCAGGGTAGCCAGGGTCTGGTCTGGCTATATCCACATCTCTTGTCTGAGTGTCCTTGTTAGTAGGAAGGGTCTAAGACACAAGGACGCTTGCCTAAGGAACTAGTGCAAGGACAGACTGCTATCTGAGCCTCTCCCCCTGCGGAGCTCCCCCTAGGCCACCCACTTAGGGCTTGCTGAGTCATCTCCCTGGTTCCCCAGCCCTGATCAAGCCCCAGACGGTACAAACACTAGAGCTCCTTCCAGCCACACCCTTTCCGGGGCCTGGCCTGCCCACTCTCCACCTCCCAGGTGTGGTCTGCTCATGCTCCAGCAGGGCTGCCTACTTCAACATATTAAGAGCTCCTGGGCCCCTGCCCCACCCTTCCCAGACGTCTGGGCTCAGGCCGAGAACCTGCCATGACCCTACTGGACTTTACTGGAGATCTCTCCTTGCCTGGAACAGCCCTGTCCCAAGCAACACCACCCACCACCCAAGGCACATCACTTGGTTCCCCCTTACTGCCTGTTCTGCCTGGCCCAGCCCACCTGCCAAGGCACCTGGTTGACTCCAAAGCTGTCCCCAGCGCCATTCCCACCAGCCCAGAAACATGATGCCCTGGCTGCAGCATGCTCAGCAGTCACCTGCACCCCACTGGGGACTGGACTGGCCCACTCTTCAGCTCTGACTTCAGCCCACCAGTCCCCCACCACCTGCTCCAGGATACAAATAGATGTCCCCAGAACACACCCTGCTCCCACCGACAATAAACAGGCTTCTCAAGGTGATGAGCAGATATCACAGTGAGGGACAGACAACAGAGTACCCATAGGCAAAAGCTCTGTCCCATCACACCTCCCTGGACAAAGCACTGCCTGAGGTTTCAGATATTAACAGGGATACATTCAATGTGTGTCCATCTAATGTGTGGCAGGCTGCCTCAGGAGACTGCACTGTCACTAGGCATGTGAGCTGGACATCAAGGGAAGAGGTGAGTACTGGGGAAGGGACAAGGCAACTTCCACCAGGTCTTCATCCACGGCACAAAGGCCACCAAGACCCAGAACCTTAGAGCAGACGTGCTGGGGATACTACCAGGCTCACAGGCAGCAAAGGATGGGGAGGGAAGGTAAAAAGGGAAGCGCAGCGCACACAAAGGCCTAGCATGACCTCTGTACTCAGGCACACATGGACACCAGCTCAAGGTAGGGGAGGAGGCTGACAAGTAGCAGGGCCAGAGCCCTATCATGAGGGGCACGGAACCCTACCATGAACATGAGCTTGGTGCTCTAGGCTCTGGGTGTCCATTGAAGCATCTGTAACTCCTGTAGATCAGTTTGCACAGACAAGCTCCTAGGCCCACATCCAGGGTGAGAGAAACAGCGCTAGCACTACCCAGAGTCACACAGGGCAGAGGGGGCCCAGAGCCACAGTGAAGTGTTCATGGGGTAAGAAGGGGCTTAGAACTGTACCAGGCTGCTTACAGGAAGGGGAGCCCACTGTCAGCAGAGAGTGAACTGAGTAGTACTGCAAGGTGGGAATCCTACTACAACCAGCCAACTCAGCTAGGGACAACAGGATAACCCCTTTTCCCTCCTGCCCTGCTCCAAGCAGACAGTACCACACTCCCACAAACAAAAGCCAGCCTACATGAAGGACCTTCATCCCCAGACAGGAATTCTAACAGCTGTGCTAAGAACTTTGTGCCACCAGGAAACACTCCTGTCACAAACCAGCACATGCTCCAAGCCTGGATTCTTCAAGATTAACCAAGCTCCAAAGCCAATACCAAAAATTCCGACGTCCCAAAAGAGAGATTCTAAAGAGTGGGGGTCACCATGGTGGGACGCCGGGCAGGCTGGAAGACTGCAAGCACAGCTGTGACTTTGGGCAGAGAGGGGCACAGGGCCAGTGACGCTGCTGCTGGCCCCTCAGCACTTCCGAGGCAGCGTCCCTGCCCCAGCAGCCAAAGGTGTCCAGGGCTGGCTCACTATTACCTACAGTCCAAGGAGGCCCAGGGTCCGTCTATGCCCAACCTGGGCCAGCCCACCACTGTTTAGTACATGGGGGATCCCTCCACCACCCCACCCAAATCAGTACATAGAAGAGCAGGTTTAATGACAATGAGGCAACACTTTCCAAATGCTTTCTGCATTTGAGTCTCCTGGGCTGGTGAAGAAAGTCCCCATTAGATCTAGAAACTCACGATGGCCTCACAGAACCAAATCCCAAGTGTGCACTAGGAGGGTACCACTTCCTCTTCTGGCCCTGGATGCCAATTTGTGTCTGACCTGGGCCCAGTGCAGCTACACTTCAGCCTGCCCACTGCCCTGAAGCCAAATGGGCAGTCCACCCACACAGGCCCTCTGTGTTCTGAAGCTACATAGGGTTCTCTACCACTCCCTATGCCCACCTGAGGCACCTCTCTCTGCCTCTCCCTGTCCAGACATATGAAGACTCTTCTTCACAACTGTCAGCAGGTGGGCTCAGCCTGGAGTAGGCCTAGAGGGCATGCATCCTGTGAATGAAGGCACAGAGGTCAGACCAGCAGCCAGGGATGGAGGAGCTAGGATGAGAATCTGAAGAGCATGCGGGTGGGTTAAGGGACCTTCCAAGGCCAGAGGAGCATGGCCCATGCAGACAGAACGTCAGAGCTCCCATCTGAACCTTCTAGAACAGAAAACCTGGATATAGAAATTAAACCACAAAAGTGCTGGTAGAAAACAAAAAAGGGGTTGCCAATAATCTTGGAAAGGAGAAAGTTCTTCTCAATATCACTCAGATTCTAGAAAGCATTTTAAAAATTAATAAATGTAATTTTCTGCATAACAAAAAAAAAACAAACATCAAAATAGACAGGTCAAAGACACAGCAGTAGACAAAAGCATGCTGGAAAAAATGTTCACGCAGCCTAACTTTCAGTCTCTGTGCGTGTACATATGGGTGGCTTTCACTTGGGGGAGGGGGGCATGTAAGTGTACATGTGTGTGGCTGTGTGAAATGCTGGGGCATGCATGTATGTGTGTGTGGTTTTCTTGTGTATGTGCATGTATGTACACACGTGAATGGGCGTATTTTTTCCTATCAAGCAATAATAAAGGAATCAATTGGAAATGGAAAAAGGACATGAAAACATGGTTTAAAGAAAGAAAATATCGCTGGCTCTTAAAATGTATGAAAAGAAGTTCAACTGCACTCCAAACCCAAAATCCACTGCCGTCGAGTTGGTTCTGACTCATATTGACCCTGTATGACAGAGTAGAACTGTTCCATACAGTTCCCGAGACTATAAATCTTTATAGGAGCGGAGAAAGACTGTTACTTTTTTCTCCTGCAGAGTGACTGATGGGTTTGAACTGCAGATCTTGCATTTAGCAGCCAAATACTTAATCCGCTGCACCACCAGGGCTCCTTCAACTGCACTCAAAGACATGTAAGTTAACACTGTATTGCTATATTATCTTCATTCACCAGGTTAGCACAGACCAAAACATTTGATAAGATTATTGTTAGGGACTCAGGGCAAGAAATACTTGTACTTGCTGGAATTCTATATTGATATAGCTTCAAAAATTAAGAGTTAATTCACCAAACTAAGCCTGCATAAACCCAGCCTTTTCTAACCTGAGACCAGAAAAACTAGACAGTACCCAACTACCAACCACTGACCATGCTGATTGTTGTTGTTAAGTGCTGTCGAGTCGATTCTGACCATCATAGCGACCCTGATTAGGGTTTCCAAGGAGCGACTGGTGAGCTTGAACCGCTGACCTTGTGATCCAAACGACTTTGCAGCGCCACACCAGGACTCCTTTCTGACTGTTGTTGTTGTTGTTATATGACATGGAGCCGGTTCCGACTCTAGAGACCCTGTACAGGGTTTCTGAGGCTGTACATCTTTATGGGAGCAGAAAGCCTCATCTTTCTTCCGAGGAACAGCTGATAGTTTCGAACTGCTGACCTTAAGGTTCGCAGTCCGATTCATAACCACTATGCTGCCAGAGCTCCTTTCTGACTAGGGATCCTAAAACTATAATAGATGAAAAATTAAAAATTTCAAATTCCTAAAAAAGGTCAGATCTACTGGACCAAGAGAGACAAAGGAACCCTCGAGACTTTAGCAAAGACACGCCTTAAACTTGGCACTGAAGCTGCTCTTGGAAGTCACCTTTTGGGTAAATAGATGGCTCATAAAACCAATAACATCACTTAAGAGTAATGTGCTCTCTTAAACAATCAACTACATGAAACCAAATAGGCAACAATCACCCAGAAGGAAAGATGAGAAGGCAAGGAGGGAAAGGAAAGCTAGATCAATAGAAACAGAACAAACAGAATAGAAATAATAAGAATGCTGACACATTGTGGAAACTGTAATTGATGTTCCACAGCAATCTGTATTAAAATTGTTAAATAGGAACCCATGCAAATTTTCATCTAAAACACGGTAAAATATTTTTTAAAAGAAATAACCCAACTCTCTCTATACAAATAGAGCCTAGCAACCTGTGTCTCAATGGTGTTCAATACGTAATAACACATAAATACTGGAGACAAATGGGGTAGGGGAAGCCATGAAGGTCACATCTGACAGAAGTGACAGACACAGGAAAAGAACAGGGCTTGCATGGGTGGACATGGAATTGCCCATGTGCTGAGTGGGTGTGGGGGATGGATGACCTGGGAGACAGTCCATGTACACATTTACAGAAAGATGGGCAGACCCAGAACAGAGGTGGGAATTACAAAAACAAGCGTATGTCTTCTCTCGTTTTAGCTGTTCGTGGATGGACTATTCAGTGATGGAAGATTAAATGCAAAGCCAGTGATGCAGTGTGAAGCCTACCCAAGTCTCACCACTGCCAAGGTCCTTCACCAATTTGGAACTGGGACCCATCTCCCAGTAGTTTCTGACCTGGACATAAAGGAATAGCAGGAAGATGAGCCCTACTGTAAATGAGCACCAAGTGGGGTTCAGGAATGGAGCTGACCTGCCCTACTCTGGGCTTCATCCTCCCAGCCATGAAGCATCCCAGACACTGGCACAACTCAGGCTCTACCACTCCCGCCCTCCCAGCTGCCCAGGCCACACCATGCCCAGTGCACCTGCCCCCTGCGGCTCAATGCAGCTGCTGCTGCCCAACAGTGGGTGTCTAACCCCAGACAGGGGAGAATGGGAGTGGCTGGGGGCTGGGTGCAGTATAACTTTTAAGGAACCAGTGACACACAGAAGTGGCAAGCAGGAATCCACAGTAGCAGTTGCCAACCTGCCCACCCTCTCACATCCAGAAAACACCAGCACAGTGGTACATGGGCACAAGTGACTGAAGGGGCTAGAGCTCGGCAGGGGTCTATCTGTGTGCTGCAAAGAAACAAGAGATGGGGAGCATCAGGGTCCCCCTTTCTCTTCAGCTGGCCTTGTATCCCCTTCCTAAGAAGAAATGACATGGCCCTGGTGTTACTGAGGATAAGCACGAACTGCTAACTGCAAGGTCAGCAGTTCAAACCCACTACCTGCTCAGTGAGAGACAGATGAGGCTTTCTGTTCCTGTAAAGATTTACAGCTTCAGAAACCCTATACAGGGTAGCTATGAGTCAGCATCAACTCAATGGCAGTAGGTGTTTTTTTTTATATGTTGTTGTCGTTGTTGTTAAGTGCCATCCAGTCAGTTCTGACCCATAGTGACCCTGTATAGGGTTTTCAAGGAGCAGCTGGTGAACTTGAGCCAACAACCTTGCGGTTCACACGGACTTTGCAGTCCAACGCATTAGCCCACAGCACCACACCAGGAATCCTTTGGTTGGTGTAACATTCAGTATTTTATCATCAGGATATTTATGAGATATGATATGGGCAGAAGTGTTTAGTACTAAAGTATGTTGTTGTGAAGTGCCGTCATGTCAGTTCTGACCCATAGTGACCCAGTATAGGGTTTCTGAGGAGAAGCTCGTGAGCTTGAACCACCAACCTTGTAGTTCAAACGGCTTTTCAGTCTGGTGCATTAACCCACAGTGCCACACCAGAACTCCATTAGTACTAAAGTTGTTGTTGTTGTTGTCAGGTGCCATTGAGTCAGAACTGACTCATAGCGACGCCATGCACAGCAGAACGAAACAATGTCCGA
>NW_006408872.1:2261878-2285467 GCF_000296735.1 Chrysochloris asiatica | reverse complement strand
ATGTTGTCTCCTGATACTATCAATCCTGATACAATCAAGATGTTCTCTCCCAAGATGGCGGCTCCTGGAACAGCTGAGTGTCTTGATCCAGAAAACAATGGATTTCTGGATTCCCTGCAAATTCCCCAGCTGTAAACCCTCCAATCCTCCAAACATACCTTTATATTTGTTTCAGAGTTCCACCACTATCTCGTGAGCCCTCTTGGCCCGGTGTTCCGTAGAATACAATAAATCGTTATAAAATAGACACCTTCATAACTATTGCCAATACAGGAGTTCCACGTTCCCTCCAGTATAAGAGGACTCAGAGTGTTCAAGCAGGACAGTCTTGAACCATGCAGGACCCATGGTGCTGACATTTTCTTCCCTTCAGCGGGCTGTCTTTCCATTCTTTCAATAGTCTCTTTTGATAAACAAATTAATACTTTTATTGAACTTTAATTTCCTATCACCTCCTTTACATTCTGTACTTTTTCTATCTCATTTCAGATCTCTATTCTACTGTCATAAAAACCCTCTAAGTTATCTTCCAAAATCTCTTCCATTTTTTCTTTTATAGTTCTCCTATCCCTCTAGAAGTGGTGTCTTTCTAGGACATTAGGTGGGGGTCCACAGCTGTCTGAATTCATAAGGACACCCAATTGTCCCAGCAAAGAGACCACTCTTCTCTACAGCTCTTAGATGCCACCAATATCACCCTCAGTGTTTAGTTTCACTTCTGAGTCCTCCTCTCTGTATTGGTGGACTTTGGAGCCTGGGCCAACATCAGTCTAACATTTATTATATCTTCTCTGGTAGCGTAGTGGTTACGAATAGGCCACGAACCTTAAGGTCAGCAGTTCGAAACTACCAGCTATTCCATAGGAGAAAGATGAGGCTTTCTGCTCCCATAAAGATTTACAACCTCAGAAACCATGTTTTGAGTTGGAACTGACTCCACGGCACATAACCACCACCACATCATAAGCCTTGATACCCAGTGAAGGAACTGCTTCCACCAGGTTCTTTGAAAATGTGTTTGTTTTTTGCATTTGTGTATGTGGTTTTTGTTTTTTTAGAATTCACTCAACAGATAACACACACACTTGACAGGGTGTTGACTGGGACTGTGATGAGCTAACCTGTTGAAAATGTTGAATCTCTCAAGCAGGGAGCATGGTATTTCACGTCACTTATTTAGGATCCTATCGTTCTCTTAGGGTTTATAGGTTACCCCACCCAGAGGTCTTATCTAGTTGTTAGATTTGTTGGTTCTAAATATTGAGTCCCATTTATAATAACATCCAAAGATAAAATACAAAAAACATCACTTTATCTGTTGCCAATATATAAAAATACAATTGAACCCTAAATTGACTTAGCTTTCAGTATCCTTGCTGAAATTTGTTTGCAAAATGTGGACTTAGTTTCTTCCTTTTAAAACCTACTTTGTCTTCTTACCTCAGTACAATCAATATTGCAAAACTGCCTCCAAAATCCAGTCTTCCCTGCTTCCACAGAGATGGAGTTATGAGCTGGCACCAAGCTGCCCAGTCAGACTGCACCTCAGCTCCCCTTGCCATTAGGTGTGGCCCTAAGGCTAAGCCATCGAATGTGGGAGGGCCAGGAGCACCACTCCCAGGTGGAGCCTCAGGACAGTGATGCCTGTCACCCTTGCTCATTTCCCTTTGACAACCAAACACACCCAGACTCTCTGCCACACATACTCGACCACACAGGCTGAGGACAGCCCTAAAGGTTGATAGAGAAACAAGATGTAGGAGAATAAGCGTCCTGAAATACATGTGCCCACTGAGTCAGAATTAGAATTGTTATGTAAGAGAAAGAAACTCTCATCTTGTTTGATGTTAGGGGTCTGTTAGCAGCACTCCAGCATATACAAACAAGGGTAAAGGCATCCTATTTTATTCCTGATCTTAAAAGTTTTCAACATTTCATCCTTAAATATGCTATGCAGAGTTTTTTTTTTTTTCTATTCCTAGTTTTCTAAGAGTTGTGTGTGTGTGGGGGGGGGGGGGTTAATCATAAATAGATGCTGAATTTTGTCAAATATTATCCCTGCATCTTATAATAATATGATTTTTCTCCTGTAATCTATTGAAATGATGAATTACACTAATTTCTAAAGTTAAACATACTTTGCCTTCCTGAAATAAATCTACTACTCAATCATGAAGGACTTTAGCCTTTTCCTACACTGCTGGATGTAACTTGATAATATTTTGTCTAGGATATTTACATCTGTATTTGCAATTTTCTTCTCTTGTGCTCTCTGTTGAATTTTCATGCATTAGTGAGTGTTCTCTTTAAAAAAAAAAAAAAAAAAAATTCCCTGTAAGAGTTTATGTAAGATTAAGATCATGTCTTCCTTCACTGACTTCCATCTAGGCCTGACTTTGACCTTTTCTTTATGAGCAACTTTTCTTTCTGATCCATGTTTTCTTTGCTTTTTTTATTTAAACAGTTTTATTGAGATATAATTCACATACTCTACAAGTCACCCTTTTAAAATGTACAACTCAATGGTTTTAAAATATACAATTCACAGTTAATTGTAAAACCTTTACATCACCTCAGAAAGATATTCTATATACTCCTTAGCAATCTTCCCCTTATTTCTCCCCCTAACCCTTGGCAACCACTTTCGGCCTCTATGGATTTGTCGATTCTGAGCATTTCATGTGAAGAAAACCATAAAATATGTGGACTTTGTGACTGGCTTCTTTCATCCTGCATAATGTTTTCAAGGTTTATGTATGTTGTGTAGCACATAACAGTACTTCATTCCTTTTTATGACCAAATAATAGTCCACTGTGTGGCTATATTATCTATTGCTCATCCACTTAGGATGAATATTTCAGTTGTTTGCACTTTGGGGCTCCTATATAAAGTTGCTATGAAAATCCATGTATGATTTTATGCAGATACGTGTTTTCATTTCACTAGAGTACATACCTAAGAATGGCATTGCTAGGTCAAGGTCACGTTGTCATTGTTAGTTGCCATTGAATCAATTCCAGCTCATGGCAATACCAGGTGGTGCAGAGTAGAACTGTGTTCATTGAGTTTTTCAGAAACAGATTGTCATACTTTCTGTCCAAGGCAGCTCTGGGTGGATTCAAACCATCAACTTTTTGGCTAACAGTTGAGTGTTTAGTCATCTGTGCCACTCAAGGACTCCATACTAATTCATAGAAGAATTCTATTTCATTGTTTGAGGAACTGCCAGTCTGTTTTCCAAATTGGCTGTACCATTTTACATTCCCATTGATTCAGTTTCTTTAACTACTATAGGACTAGTCATGGGAAGCCCTGATGGCACAGTGTGACCGTCTGCTGCCATAAAACTACAGCATGAGAAATCTTCTGGGATACTTCTACTCTCTCCTATGGGTCACTATGAGTTGAAATCGACTCAACAGCAATAAAGGCATTTTGCTTCAACTCAAAAAGGTTTGGGTTTGAGTCAAGATTTCTATATCTTGAAGAAGTTTTTATTTTTATGGCTTTATGAATTACATCTAAATCTCCAAATTTATTGGCATGAAAATGTTTACAAGATGCTCTTATTTTTATTTGAAGAATCGATAGTAATGTCCCCTCTCTAGAGGATGCTAGTTATTTATTTGAGTTACCATTTACTTCATTGGTGGTTGGTGGTTGCAAGTTGTTGAGTTGGTTCTGACTCACAGTGATCATGTATAGGGTTTCTAAGGCTGTAAATCTTTACCAGAGCAGAGAGCCTCATCTTTCTCCCAAGGAGCAACTGGAAGATTCGAACGACTGACCTTGTGATTAGCAGCCCAGCTCATAATCCTCTACTCTTCCAGAGCTCCTTGTTTTACTTTATTAGTCTTAGATATTTCACAAGTCCTTTCTTTCAGAACAGGGATTTGTCTGTCTTAATTGCATGTTTGACTTCTTGTTTTTTCATTCATTTCTGTTTCTCTCTATTTTCTTTCTTTTTAGTTTGAGTTTACCTTGCTGTTCTTTTCATAGCTCCTAATGTAAACACATAAGGAGCTCTGATAGCGTAGTGGTTACGAATCGGGCTGCGAACCTTAAGGTCAGCGGTTCGAAACTACCAGCTGCTCCGCGGGAGAAAGATGAGGCTTTCTACTCCCGTAAAGATTTACACCCTCGGAAACCCTTTACAGGGTCGCTATGGGTCGGAACCGACTCGACGGCACTTAACAACAACAACAATGTAAACACATAAACTTCGATATCCTAGGCATCAGTGAGCTGAAATGGACTAGTACTGGCCATTCTGAATCTGACCACCACATGGTATGACAAATTGAAGAGGAATGGCACTGTATTCATGATTAGAAAGAACATAATCAAGATCTGTCTTGAAGCACTGTCCATGATAGATAGGATAATATCCGTATGCTTACACAGAAAACCAGAGAATACAACTATTATTCTAATTTACACACCAAGCACTAAAGTCAGTGATGATGAAATTGAAAACTTCTATCAACTTCTGAAGTCTGAAATTGATTAAACATGTGATCAAGATATACTGATGATTACTGGTGATTGGAATGCAAAGGTTGGAAACAAACAGGAAGGATCAGTAATTGGAAAATATGAACTCGAGGATAGAAACAGTGCTGAAGATCTCATGATAGAATTTTGCAAGACCAATGACTTCTTCATTGCAAATATCTTTTCTAAACAACATAAAAAATGACTATATACATGGACCACAGCAGGTGAAATACACAGAAATCAAACTGACTACATCTGTGGAAAGAGATGGTGGAAAAGCTCATATTATCAGGCAAAACAAGGCCGGGGCAGACTGTGGAACAGACCATCAATTGCTCATATGCAAGTTCAGGCTGAAGCTAAAGAAAATTACAGCAATTTCCATGAGAGCCAAAATAGAACCTTGAACATATCCCACCTGAATTTAGAGATCATCTCAAGACCAGATTTGTTGAATTAGACACGAATGACCAAAGACCACAAGACCTGTCAGAAGACATAAAAAATATCATACAGGAAGAAAGCAAAAGGTCAATAAGAAGACAAGAAAAAAAAGATCAAAATGGATGTCAGGAGAGACTCTGAACCTTGCTCTGCAACATAAGAGGTGCTAAAGCAAATGAAAGAAATGAGGAGGTGAAAGAGCTGAATAGAATATTTCAAAGGTCGCCATGAAAAGACAGTCAATGCAAAGATCTGGAGTTGGAAAACTAATAGGGAAGAACACAGTATTTCTCAAGCTGAAGGAATGGACAAAAAATTTAAGCCTCAACTTGCAATATGAGGTGCTGTGGGTTAATGTGCTGGCCTGCAAAGTCAGTTTGAACTACAAGATTGGCAGTTCAATCTCACCAGCTGCTCCTCGGAAACTATGAATCAGAACCGACTTAACGGCACTTAACAACAACGGGCAAAAAAAAAAAGAATGATACAGAAAGCATCAAAAGAAGATGGAAGGAATACACAGAGTCATTGTAAAAAAAAAAAAAAAAGAAATGGTCGATGGTCACGCATTTCAAGAGGTAAAGCCAATGAAGGAAGAGGTCCAAGGTGCACTGAAGGCATTGACAAAGAACAAGACTCCAGGATTGATGGAATACAAATTGAAATCGTTCAACAAATAGATGCCGCACTCACTCATCTATGCCAAGAAAATGGGAAGACAACTACCTGGTCAACTGATTGGAAGAGACTCATATTTGTGCCCATTCCAAAGAGAGGCGATACAAAGGAATATGGAAATTATCAGACAATACCTTTAATACCCTATGCAAGTAAATTTGCTACAGATAACTCAAAAACGGCTGCAACGGTACATTGACAGGAAACTTCTAGAAGTTCAAGCCAGATTCAGACGAGGGATATAATTACTGACATTAGGTGGATCTTGGATGAGAGCAGAGAATACCAGAAAGATGTTTACCTGTGCCTTATTGACTTTGCAAGAGCTTTCGATTGTGTGGATCATGACAAGCTATGGACAACACTGTGGAAAATGAGTATCCTGGAACACTTAATTGTGCTCATGAGGAACCTATATACAGACCAAGAGGCAGATGTTTGAATAGAACAAGGGAACACTGAATGATTTAAAATTAGGAAAGTTGTGTGACAGGGTTGCATTATTTCACCATACTTATTCAATCTGCATGCTGAGCAAATAATTTGAGAAGCTGCATTGTATGAAAAAAATGTGGCATCAGGGTTGGAGGAAGACTTATTAACAGTAGTATGCAAATGACACAATCTTGTTTGCCAAAAGCGAAGGACTTAAAATACTTACTGATGAAGATCAAAGACCACAGCCTTTGGTATTCATTGCTCCTCAATGGAAAGAAAACAAAAATCCTCACCATTGGAACAATAAATAACATCAAGATAAATGGAGAAAAGATTGAAATTGCCAAAGACTTCATTTTGTTTGGATCAATCATCAACACTCATGGAAGCAGCAGTCATGATATTTTCAATAATCTCATATGCATGTGAAAATTGGGTAATACTGTATAAGAATTGATGCATTTAAGTTATGGTGTTAGAGGAAAATATTAAAAATACCAAGGACCACCAAAAGAACCAACAAATCTGTGTTGGGAGAAGTATAACCAGAATGCTCCTTGGAAGCCAGGATGGCCAGATTTGTTTCTCATACTTCAGACATATTATCAGAAGGGTCCAGTCCCTGGAGAAGGGCATCATGTTTGGTAGAGGGTCAGGGACTAGAGGAAGACCCCCAGCAAGATGGATTGGCACAATGGCAGCAGCACTGAGCTCAAGCATAGTAACGATTGTCAGGTTGGTGCTGACCAGGCAGTGTTTCTGTCTGTTGTACATCTAACAACAACAAAAACAGTTATGAATGCTGGCATCCTGGTATAGCACTGAACAATAATGCACTGGACCACAACGTCAGCTTGAACCAAAAGGTAGTTGGTTCAGACCCACCAGGCACTCTTCAGAAACCCTATACAGGACTGCTACAAGTCGGAACCAACTCGACATCACTTAACAGCAATGTGAATGCTGGGAGCATAGTGGCTCTATAGGATAAGCACTAGACAGTGAACTACAAGACTGGTGGCTCTAGAACACCTGCTGCTCTGTAGGAGAAAGATAAGGCTTTCTGCTTCCACATAGATATAAAGCCTCAGAAATCCTATACAGGGTCATAATGAATTGGAACCAACTCAAAGGTACTTAACAAAAATAATATGGATGCTTAGGAGTACAGGTGGTGCTGCACAATAAGCAGTGGACTGCTAACCACAAGGCCAGCAGTTCAAACCCACCAGCCACTCCATAGAAGAAAATGAGTCTGCTGCAATACAGATTTACACACTCTGAAACCCTATACAGAGCTGCTCTAAGGCAAAATCGCCTTGGCAACACTTAATACGAGTGCTGACTCAATGGTTTTCAGCTTCTCTTCTCTAGCACGTACTGAATGCTCTCAATGTCACTACATTAGTCACTACAAAAGACTAAGCCTCAACTACAGTCTGTGGGTCATTAGCAGGAGCCTCTCATGGCAGCATGATACTCTGCTCTCCAGCGACATTTTTAAGTCCCATTGATGAGTGCTTTTGTGAATGCTTTTCTTACTTTCTATATCCTTTTTAGGTGTCCCTTAAACATACTGGTGTGGTACTGTAGGATAAGCACTGGACCGACAAGGTCAGTTTGAACCACAAAGTCAGAGGGTCAAACCTACTAGTCACTCTCCAGAAACCCTATACAAGGTCGCTATGAGCTGAAGCTGACTTGACAGCACTTAACAACTGAAACATAGGCTATGTTGTTGTTGTTGTCAGGTGCCATCGAGTCGGAACCGACTCATAGCGACCCTATGCACAGCAGAACGAAACAATGTTCAATCCTGGGCCAACCTCACTACCGCTGCCACACCTGAGTCCATCAATGATGCCACCTGGCTGATCCATCTCGTTGGGGGTCTTCCTCTTTTTCTCTGACCCTCCACCTTACCCAGCATGACATCCTTCTCCAGCGATTGTTTCCTCCGGACAATATGTCCAAAGTATGAGAGACGAAGCTTAGCCATCCTGGCCTCCAAGGAGCACTCTGGCTGCACTTCTTCTAAAACAGATCTATTGGTTCTTTTGGCAGTCCATGGCACTTTCAGTATTCTCCTCCAACACCACAACTCAAAGGCATCAATTCTTCTACGAAACATAGGCTATAGACTTTTAAAATTCTAACTATAACCTTAACCATCTTAGCCTTTTAACTTAGAACATTTAGTCTGCTTACAATTACTTTCAGTACTATTGTGCTTTCTGATTACCACCTAGTTTGATTCTATTGGTCAGAACTGTTCTTTCTTGATTTATTTTGGACATTTTTATTAATTCCTTTTCATCTGCTAATTTGAAGTTTTCTAATATTTTCTATTATCTCCATGGTTACTCTCAAAATTTTAACAACAATCTGTAATTTTTTCAAGTCCACTATTGGTGGACTTTCCTTTCTGGGTAATATAAGTGCCTGAGATCACAACTCTACTGGTCCCTCTCAAATTATAAGGGGGCTTCAAAACGTTCATGGAAGAATGGAATTAAAAGGTAATGATATTTTCCCACTTGAAAGCCCCTAGTATATGCTATGTCGTTGTTAAGTGTGGAGTCGGTTCCAACTCATAGTGACCCTGTATAGGGTTTCTGAAGAGCAGCTTGTGTGTTTGAACTGCTGACCTTACAGTTTACCAGTCCCTTATTTATCCTACAGGGCCGCCAGGATTTCTTTGTATGCTATGGTGCATTTTAATTCTATAGTTAGGACCCACAAAGGTTATTATTTCATGGTCAGCAACCCATGGTAACCATTTTCCCTACTCATTTCTTCCTGCACTTTGGAGCATGCCAAGTAATGTCAGCCACATCCCGAGTTACAGCGTTTAATGCAGATCTACTGGTGTGAGCTGTTTATCTGAAAATGTCTTTATTTCACCATCATTTTAGAAAACTATTCACCACATGTTGAACTCTCAGTTGCCAATTAATATATTTCACACACTGATCATGTTGTTCTACTGTCTTCTGGCTCTACTGTCATCACCCTGAAGCCATCTGCCATCCTTTGAAGGTAGACTCTAAGTTTCCCTCTGACTGCTTTTGTAAGCTTTGGTCTTTGGTGTTTTGCAGTTCTAATTTTATAGGTTCTGGAATAGATTCGTTTTGCTTCTGCTTGGGAAGACACTAGATTTCTTGAATTTTATTGATAGCTTTAAACAATTTCAGAAAATTCCCAGCATTCTCTTCAGACATGACCGCATCCCATTCCTGTTTTCTCTGCTACTTCTGGGACTTTGATTAAACCACTTTAACCTTTTCATCATGTCATATAAGTTTCTGGACCTCTCCTTTTCTTTTTGTCTTTCCATGCTACACTCTGGATAATGTATTCTGATGTATCTTCCAGTTTACTAATTTTCTGCAGTGTTTTCTAACCTACTTCTAAATAAGTCTATTATTTTAAAAATGTTATCTACTTCAATTTTGGTTTTCCAGACTTGCTAGGTCAGTTTGGGGGGTTTTGTTCCTTAAAAGATAACCCAGGCTTATCTTACTTTTTAAAATACAGTGAACAGAATGGTTTTATTCAATGTGTGATGTTCTGTCTAGCGCTCTGTTGTATGTCTGTGGTCCTCACTCAATCTCATATCTGCCTATGCTTAGTTCTCTCTGACTATACACTGGTCAGTGTATTTGATAAATTAGTTCCAGGAGCAATTTGAAGCAGAGGAGAACGTTATTATTATTATAAAGGGTTATGAGGAGTATCCAAAAAAATGCCCACCCAGAATGTTAGAATGTAACCTCATTTGGAATAAAGGTCTTTGCAGAAGTAATTAAGTAGGGTCTTGAAATTCAATTATTCTGGAGTAGGGTGATCCAAAATCCAATGACAATTGTCCTTATAAGAGACAGCAAAGGAGACAGCTAAAAGCTACAAACAGGAAATGGCCACATAAAGCTGGAAACAGACATGGAAGTTATGCGGTCACAGTCATGAAACACCAAGAGCCGTAAGAAGTCAGAAAAGAGGCAATGATCCTCCCCGCAAAGTGTTCAAATAGGGTAGTCCTGCCAACACCTGGCTTTGAGCCTCCAGAATGAAGACACTCATGATAATTCGTTGTGGCTGTCCTAGAAAACTAATACAGACTTCAGAAAAGATTTCTATATGTGTACTCCAGCCAGGCTCCTAGAGGTACTTCAAGCCCTAACCACTGAGACCATGGGTGAGCTGGAAGCCTGGACCACACAGTGGATTTGAGCCCAGGATGCCCCTGTGCACTGGACTCACTGGCTTTTCCTCCTGTAGGACCTCCATGGATATGGCCATCTGGGACCCTGATTACTACAAGAAGGGCCACCTAGAGCTTTCCCACCAGGTGCAAGCCCTATGCTTTGCCCTGTCCTCTTCATCCCACAAGACTCCCCAAAACAAAACTTTGTATTTCCTTCTCTGGTATACTCTAGGGCAAAAGCTCATTTATTGCTATAGCTTCCTATTATTCCTCCATTGTGTCACTTCTTGTACACTTTTGGAATTAACATTTTTAAAAATGAATTCAGTTCTCATTTTTTCAGCAAGAAAAATGAGATACAGAGGTTGCCATAACTAGAAACAGGAAGTCTATACTCAAACATTCACATATATTTCCATGTAATCTCCAACAGCCTTGTGAGGTATTTTAGCTCTAGTATATATGGTAGTGTAACAACAACAACATATATGGTAGTATGGTGGTTATGAATCGGGCTGCTAATCTCACGGTCAGCAGTTCGGAAACTACCAGCTGTTCTATGGGAGAAAGATGAGGCTTTTGGCTCCCGTAGAGATTTACAACCTCGGAAACCCTATACAGGGTTGTTATGAGTCAGAACTGACTCCACTGCACATAACAACAACATAAATGTAGGAAACAGAGGATCAGAGGGCTTCAATAACTTGGCCAACATTGTATAGCTCATAAGTGGTAGAGGCAAAACTAGAACTAGGTCTCCAAACTTAAAAACAGCCTCTTGAGTTGCTGCTGCTCTCCCATGGTCCAAGGGTTCAGGGAAAGCTCCCTGTGAACACTCTGATGGCTGTCCACTTCTACTGTGATGTCCATCCTCCTTGGCAAGGAAGGCAAGGCCACCAGTCAGGCATCAATTTCATTATTCCCCAAATTCATTATTCAAGTCATAAACACGAATAGAAAACATACAGAAAGAAGTTTCTTCAAGTGTACACATGGCTAGCAGTTATCATACTAAAACACAGATATACAAAGGGGCTTCAAAAAGTTCATGGGAAAGTGGAATTCAAAGCTGGTGATGTTTTTCCATGAATTTTCTGAAGCCCCCTCTTACATTTCCACCACTGCACAATGTTCCACTGGACAGCAGTGGCCTCAAGAATGGTAGGAGATGGGTATCATGAGAATGCCACCCCACCCTGGTGTAATCTTCAGTGAGGGCTGGGTTTAGAGCAGCCCCTCCCCTCAGGGATTTCAGAAGGCAGACCACTGGTGATCAGAAACAAGGTTTCCTGTTGGAGAGCCTACATGGAGAATGGAGACCTTGGGTCAGGGCTGGCCCCATGCGGGAGGGCCAAGAACAACTTTGCTCAGACTGGCCTAGGAGGCTCTTCCACAGTCTGGTTGCCTGACCACACCTTTGACATGTCCCTAGGACAGATGGGGAAACTGAGGCTCCAGACCAGTGTGGGTCCTCCTGCATACCAGGTGCCCATTGGAGGCCAGCAAGTGAGGCAGGGCAAGTGAGTACAAGTGTCCTCCACAAATGTCACTCCCTTCTCAGCTGCATACACGACACCTACCTACACAGGCCCCTCCATAGAGCCTTCCCTCAGCCTGCTCCCTTCCCTAAGTGCTCCTGTTTCAGCACTCCTTCCTGTCTTTCCTGAAACGCTCCTCAAGTGCCAACCAGTGCCTGCCAACCCTGGCGAGCCCACCCTTAGCCGCCTGTGCAGAGCACAGCTGAAACACAGCATCTTATCACTCAACAACTCTTTTCTCTAGGGCTCAGCCTCTGCTCCCTCAGCTCAGCAGGCTCTCTGCAAAGGCATTGGACACGGTCCCTTCAGTGCTGGATGGGCCATAGAGGGCCCACCTCGTCCCAAAGCCACCAGCCTCACCTCTGACATGTGGCTGGCACTGGCACTTGAGCCCCCCTGGCCTCACACAGAAGCGGGACAAAACCTTCAGGGCAAAGTAGCCCCAGAAGGATAGACGCTCATTGGTAGACTAAAGTTCTTGTCCTCAAGGGGTCCAGGGTGGCAGCAGGAAGAATCCAACCTCTTAGCTGTGCTCTCTATCTATTTAGCTTGAGTGGGGAATCTGCATCCTGGTGCTGGGTCTGAGACCTCCCCCACTTTGAGTCTTCGTGTCCTCCGGACAGCAATGACCCAACACCCAGGTGCATGTGGACACACTCCCGCCAGTCTCAGGCATGGACTCTGAAGGCCCCTCAGTTTCCTGCCATGAGCGGCATCCCTAGTGGGTGGACAGACACCAGCACCTGCCCCAACAGTCTTCCCTCCTGCCGGTTGGCTCTGGCCACCCAAATGGCCATCTCTGCCTCCAGCCTCTCCCCAGTGTCAGGAGCCAAGAGCCTGGGGTGGGATTGAGGAGAAAGACTGGCATTTCATAAGTCAGAGCTCCATGACAAAGAAACCTCAGGCCCACCAGACAGCATTTAATTTCTGTATGTAACAAAATCAAAATAAATTCCAACCCTGAGAAACTGGTTTTGAAATTAACCCTGTATCCTCCCTGAGGCTTGCAATTCAGCCAACTTCATCCTCATCCTCTTCCAACTCAGGTAAGCCATGAACAAGGGCTCCTTGAGAGACAGATAAAGGCAAGGACACTGGCCAGCCAGCAGCCCCAGGTTCCTCCCAGGCCACAGTTGTGCAGAGGATACATAATCCACTACCATGCAGGACACACACAACATGAGTTGAGTGCTACAGGAGCTGAGGAAGAGGGCCAGGAGGGGCTTTGAGGGCAGCTAGGCCTGATGGGCAGCAAGTGACCTTCTGGAAGGTGTCAAGGCTTGAGTGCCCCCTCCCTCTTCTGGGGCATGGGTGTGCAGTGTTGTCCAGGCAGTCCCAACTGACCAGCTGGATCCAAAACAGAGTTCAGACACTGCCCTCCACAGGGATGCCAGCCAGCCTCCTTCCAACCACCCCAGGTGAGGAAGGCCTGGACCCCTGCAAGGTCAACTGGGCAGCAGGGTCATCAGACAGACACACATCTTCAACTATGCCAGTAAACTCCTCTAGCACCATAGAGCCAAGCCACAGAAAGTCCTCTCCAAGTGAAGTCCTATAGGTCAGAGCTGCTTCTATTGTACCCAGTCTATGTGCAGACATGAAGGGCCTTCTGGGTCAGGGGAGACCTTGAGGGCTGCCAGCCAACCACTGCATCTTCCAGAGCAGGAATGGAGCCCACTGTCCTCAAGCAGGCACTGAAGCCTCCCTAGGAACCCAACCTGATTCTGGACCCCAGAAGCCAGACCCTGCATGGGCAGCCCCAGTTCCCACCTCACTATGAGCCCATCTCAGTGCGCTGCCTGGCCTGAGTCTGCTCTGCAGACTGGGTGACTCCCAGTGCTCATGACGACCTTGGCCACCCAAGGTGTAAAAAGAGAATTAAAAACAAAACAAAAACCATCCCTCTCATAGCACTCCCTACGTAACTGGGTTCAATGATCTAGTGCAGTGGCCACAGAGGAGTCAGACACCATATGAAGTTATGAAGTTTATTAAAGAAGTTGGCTGTTTACAATTTGGGGTCAGAAATGCTCAGGGCACAATGTTCCAGTAGGACAGCCTCTCCTCAGTCATGCCCACAGGTAGGTCTCTCTC
Source organism: Chrysochloris asiatica (assembly GCF_000296735.1). Taxonomy (NCBI): domain Eukaryota; kingdom Metazoa; phylum Chordata; class Mammalia; order Afrosoricida; family Chrysochloridae; genus Chrysochloris; species Chrysochloris asiatica. The sequence goes on along the minus strand of NW_006408872.1, from coordinate 2,271,570 downwards.
TGCCCAGCCAATGTTACAAAGCTATTTAAGGGCTACTGATAAATGCTCACAGGGCATACCATTCCACCATAAGCCTCAGTCTAGAGGCACTGGGCGCTAAATCAATGGGTCAGCAAAACTTGTAATTGTTGAGTGCCATTGAGTCGGTTCCGACCCATAGCAACCCTGTATAGGGTTTCCGAGGGGTGACTGGTGAGCTTCAATTGCTAACTTTGTACCTAGAGGCAACCCACTCTGCAAGCAAGCCTCCCGCCCGAAGTCACTCGGCTTTACTTGGTCTGTGGGCTGGGAAACTCACTGCTCTGGCTCCTGTTCTGGTTCTTGATTCTGCTACTGCTGCTCTTCTGCTCCTCCTCTGGTGCCCCAGCTTTCTGTCCCTGGGTCACAAGGAGGTTCAACACACAGGGGCCACGGGGTCTGGAGGACATGCTCCACTCCTAACTCTTTCTTCTTGGTGGTAGTGAGATTCTCCCATGAGATGGCTTATTTTAGACACATTGGAATTCCAGGGTTTTCCAATCACAACTAACCCTGTTAACCATTCATAACTGAATCATATAATCCTGTAAGCATCGTTTCCCACCTTCTTTTACCCAGACCTATTAGGGCAAAAATACCATTTGGTGGGAGTTTACAAAGACTATGGCTAGAAGAGACATTAAAGAATCTACTGCATTGTATATAGGGAGCACCTAAATCCAAAGTCTGATAGGCAGAAAGAGTTCCCAAAGATGTACACCCCCACCCCTCAGGTCAGTGTGTCTTTGCCTTCTGGTCCCCATGGCATTGCCTCCCCAGATGCAGACTCCTTGGTCTCACTGATGCCAGGGTAGACTGGGAGACTGAGAAGCACCCCACCAAGCCCACTGTCTACCCCAGGGTGACCTGGGTGGCTGCTGTTGGGAGGGGCTGGATCAAGGCCCTAACTCTCCTCTCTGACGCAGCACTCTGGCTTTGTGATCCTCTGGCCGCCTTTCCTCCATGAGCCAAATCTCCAGCCCACTTCCCCTGGCTCCTTTACCTCAGGTATCGCTAAGAAAAACAAACGCAGCCTGAGGTTTGACTTTTTCCATTCCCTCGTCCGGGATGCCGGTCCCGCGGTCGGGGAGCTGCCAGCTGAGCAGTGGCATTTCCTCCAGCAGGCAGGGGCCAGCGCCCAGCCAGGGAACTATGGCTGGGGGAGAGAGGGGGGACAGGGAGGGTTGTGGAGCCCTGGGGCCTGCAGGTCACAAGCAGGGGCAACGAGGACAGGGCGCCGCCCAGCGCAGGGAGAGCTGAAGCTCAGCCACCTGCCTGCCAGCCCCTGAGGAACAGATGTTCCTTAATGATTAACCCCACAGGAAGCACGGGTTAATCATCACTGAGCCCAGCCTCTGGCCACACTCTGGACGCCTGAGGGTCAGACTCACAGCTTACCAGCCTCAAGGTCCAGGCCCCACTTACTGATCCCCTGATGGCCTCCAAATCCTTGTCAACTCCCTGCTTGCCAAACTGCCCCATAGGGAACTTTCCCACCCAGAAGCCATCCCCTCACCAAGCCCAGCCATGGGCTCCCCATCATAGCCCTGCCTTCCATACACCAGAGCTCTTGTTCCTTGTCTGAACTATTGGCCTTGCCTACCACACTAACCTGGGTCCCATTCATCCTTGAAACCATCTGTACAGCACAAGCTTGAAACCATTACACACACACAAGCAGGTGAGCCATCCACAGACTTAAGCACCACAAACCCACTATGAGTTTCCACAGAGCCTCCCTTCACTCAGCCCCACTTGGCCCCAACTCCAACTCAGGCTGATGACTTTACAGTACACTATCTAATGACCAGTCATCAAGGTCACAAGCCCGAGAATGTGCCATCTCCAGCCACCACCCAGGCAGAGCAAAGCTTTGAAGCATAAGCAGCCCTGGTGGGCAAAGGTGACTTGGCCTATGGATGATAGCTGGCCCCACACTGGGCTCCCCAGTCATGCCACCAGCTTCAGCTCAAGGAGGAAGCACAGTGTGCTGTGACCAGCAGCCCCTCACTCTCGACTTGAACTACCAGGGTAAAGAGTGATTGATTGTGCCCGGGCTGTCAAGTCAGCTTCCTGGAAGAGGCAAAAGGAGAAAACAATCCCAAAGACTGATGATGCTCGGAAATAGTGAAGAAAGACAGTGTGGGCCACAACAGCTCGTTAAACAACGCAGCACCTCTGGACCAAGCAGATCCTCCTGTGCTGATGGGCCTGGCCCCCACATAGTTAGACAGCAGGCATAGTGACCTACCGGGAATCTGACCCCTCACTGTGGCTTCCTCTTCCCACCTCTAGAAACAAGGTCAAGTCTACTTTCCCAAGCCACTGTGCCTGTTCCTGAGCCTTCCCTGAGCCAGGCTTAGCTAGGGTGGGCACCCATGCCTATGACAATGCACAAAAGGAGCCTGGTGCCCCATGGATGAAGGATTAAGGAGGAGTGGAGAGCGAGGCCTGCTTGACAGGTGTCGTCTTTCTGCAGCTAGGAAAGAGGACCCACGCCCGCTGCTCCCTCCCTGTATGCCCGCCCGCCTGCCTGCCTGCCCACAGCCTTTATCAGCCCATCTCCCCTCCCCTGAGGCTCCAGCAGCCACCAAGCCGGACTTTCCCCAGAAGGAATCTGTGTGTGTGCATTCTTTTCTCGAAGAAAAAAATTATCCACACACTTCTCCTATTGTGTTCATACGTTGTAAGGCTAAACCCCCTGGAGCTAAGGCCGGGAACAGCTGGGTGTCCTTGCCCTTGCAGGGCCACCCTTGGAGGAACACTCATGCCCCCATTGGTGCCCACCACCCCCACTGATGCCCACCACCCACAGGGGCTTTGCTGTCGGGCCCTGGCCCAGGGCAGGAACCCAAGCCACACTGGTGGTAAGAAAGAGCTTGTGGAACAGAACGGAACGGGCCGGGAGGCGAGATTAGGCCCAGCTGTCTCCCTGTGCAGACGGCGGCCGGCACAGGAAGCCCAGGCGGCTGTGGGCAAGACATCTGTTCACACAGCTGAGGGAGCCAGGTTGTCGTCGTTCCAGCCCTCACCTCACAGAGTCATCGCTCCCGTGTGAGCTGCACATACCCCATCTCAGGGCCCAGAGTGACAGAGGCAACCTCCAAGGCTCTGCCTCAAAGGTCTGCTCTTAAGACTGACATCAAGGACCTATCTGCATTTGACTCCACCTCAGTCTCTGTGTGGGGAGACAAGGGAGAGGAAGACAGGTATAAGAACAGAGTGGCATCCTAGCCCTGTTGGGGGACCCCACATAACCTTTACAGAAAACTGTGGATGGAAGGGCCAGTCTGGGACCTCTCCAGAGCAGACTAGAACAGAGGGGCAGCAGGAGAGGGGCTTTGGAGAAGGCCCCCACCTTGAGAGACTCCTACAGTCCCCTCAAAGGGTAAGACACTGGCCAGGATGTCCAAGTTCCTGGTCTGAGCAACACATCCCCTCTGATGTGTACCGAGACCAGTGAGTGCTGGAAGAAGCTCCCTTTCCTCCCCATGCTGGGTCATGGTGGGTAGAGTTGGACTAGACCCCTACCCCACCCCCTGACTGTCACTTTCTGGGGTTTCAAAACATGGTTTATTTGCCCCTCAGGCCACTGGGGTCTCCTTCCAGCTCTCTTGATGGCCTATGTGCCTCAGGGCAAGCCCATCTCTTGGACACTGCCCTTCTCTTCGTGACTTCCCAGAATGTTCATGGCACTCCACAGACCTCGTGTGTCTCCATGGTCCTGACCTTCTCAGGATGGGACTGTTGCCCCAAACCAGAAACTTGAGCTGCTCAGGCCCCCACCCACAGTCAAGAGTTGGGCCCCCACCCTACTTTCCAACATCTCTCCATGTTTTCCCTTACTCACCCTCTGGCCCTGCTGTGGTGCCCCATTACTCTAAATCGCTAAGTCTCTCATGCCACCTGAGAAACCTTTCCCACTCCCCACCAGGAGACAGACAAGCACCCCTTCCAAGCAGGCTGTCCACATGGCCTCATGAGGTACAGGACTGGTGGCTCAATCCCCAAGGCCATAGGCGTGTGCCCAGGGATGCAGAGGGCTGTGCTTGACCTCTCAGTTGGGGTCAGGGAGCTCGTCAGCTTCCCTCCTGACCCAAGGGCCCTGATGTATACACCCACAGGGACCATTGGACAACAGCTACTCTAGGTAGCCAGGCACCAGTAAGCAGTGACAGCCATTGTCTCACTGGTTCCCTACCACTACCTAGCCAGCCAGCACAAAGAGGCAGCCTCAGGAAAGACCCTTGTTGCCCATAGGTCAGCAGGGCTGGGATGCCCGGTGCATAGCAGTGAAAGAGGGCATCAGTATATACCAGTCAGAAGATGGGGTCTCCTTGGTCCAGGAATACATGTTATCTATATAAAGAGTTTGTATAACTTAATGACAAAAAGACAGACAAACAACACAGTTTAAAAAATGAACAAAGGATTTCAATAGACATTTATCCAGAGAAGATACACAAATGGCCAACTGTTGTAGTTGGTAAGTGATGTTGAGTCAGTTCCAACTCATAGCGACCCTGTATAGGGTTTCGGAGGAGCAGCTGGTGAATTTGAACCACCGACTTTGTGGTTCAAACTGACCTTGCAGTCCAGTGCATTAACCCACAGTACGATGTCATGACTCCTCAGGGAAATGCACACAGATCAAAACCGTAATTAGACACCACTTCACCCCCACTAGGATAGCTATGATCAGAAAGATAGATGATAAGAAGTGTGTACAAGGTTGCCAAGAAATTAAAATACTCATGCACTGCTGATAGGATTATAAAATGGTACCGTGGAAAACAATCTGGCAATTCTTCAAAAAGTTCAAATCAGTTGCCATGTTGTTGTTGTTTAGTGCCATCAAGTTGGTTCCCACTTATAGGAACCCTGTATGGGATTTCCAAGGAGTGGCTGGTAAGTTTGAACCGCTGACCTTGTGGTTCAAACCGACCTTGCAGTCTAGTGCTTTATACCACACATTGATGTTGTTGTTATTAAGTGCCGTTGAGTCGATTCTAACCCATAACAACCCTGTATAGAGTTTCCAAGGAGCAGCTGGTGAGCTTGAACCATCAACCTTGCAGTTCAAACGACTTTGCAGTCTGACGCATTAGCCCACAGTGCCACAATATGTCCCAGCAATTCCACTCCTACACCTCTACCCCAAAGAAATGAAAATGTGTCCACACAAGAAGTTGTATACAAATGTTCATAGCAGCATTATTCACAATAGTCAAACAGTACAAACTGCCCAGACTGTCTATGCATTGATGATAAATAGATATTTAAAACGCTCTACATTCATGTTGTTGTTAAGTGCCGTCAGGTCGGTTCCAACTCATAGCGATCCTGTATAGAGTTTCTGAGGAGCAGCTGGTGAGCTTGAACCGCGACCCTGTGGTTCAAACGGACCTTGCAGTCCAGCGCATTAACCCACAGCACCACACCAGGGCTCCAAAAAGTATTAGTCCATCATAAAAAGGAATGAAGTCCTAATACATCTTACAACATGGAAGAATCTCAACAACAGTATGCTGAATAAAAGAGAGCTGTCACAAAAGGGTACATATCATATGATTCCACTTATATGAAAAGTCTAGAATAAGCAAACCATAGAGACAGAGGGGTTTCAGGGAGGAGGAGAGGGGAGAATGGGAAGACTGGGCACAGTTTCCTTTTGAGTTGATGAAAATGTTCTAGAATTAGATTGTGGTTGGTTGCACAGCCTTGTGAATATACTAAAAACCTCTAAACTGTGTACACATTAAAGGGGTGAGTTTTTATGGTATGGAAACTACATCCCAATAACAAAAAGGAGACAGGGTCCTAAGGCCTGCCTGGCACGTAATTCACGTGATACAGAGCAAGCAGCCCACCTAGCCTTCGTTTGCCACCAACAGCCGTCCAAAACCTTTCCTGCTGCACATGGCTGACAGCCTCTAGCTCTGGGCCATGACAGTAACTCTCCATGCTGGGTTCTGCCTTCTTTTCTGTGCAGGCAGCCAGGCTGCAAAAAACAAGACCAGAGGACCAGCCCACAGAGCACGAGCAGGGCAAGACAGAGACCTGGTCTCAAGCAGTCTACAGAGGCTTCTTGATCAAGGTAGAGTACACAAGGAGAGCCTCCAAGCTTAAGGACACTTTCCTCCTCTTTTAAAGAAAAAGCCAGGCTGGAGGCCTCGGGTCATTGCTTTGTCCAGACAGCACTGTGGAGCAGCCCAGCCAGCTTCCTTCTGCTGGCCTCCCAGAGGACTTCGCCAGAGCTGGCAGGCTCCACGGACTCTCTAAGAAAAGGGCAGTAAGGTTCTAGAGAGCTCTGCCACGGACCTCACTCGGCTATTCTTTGGGCATTCAGCCCCACTGTAGAGTGGAGGGTCACTGAGAGGCCAGCTGCCCCAAAGCAAATCCCAACCAGTTCCTCCAAATCCACCCCCAGCTCTGACTCCACATCTGCAGGGAATGTGCAGGCGGTATGCCCAAGGGTCTGGATTTTGCTGGCCCCACCAGGAACAACTCCCTACGTTTGCTCCACGTTTCACGTGCACAGCCTTCCAGCCTATCATCTCACTGACTTTAAACATCAGTCCATGGACAAACTAAAGTTGTCAACCCACCCAAGTTTACCGTCTGTAACTTTCAGGAAAAGACGCAGCAAATCTGAGTCCAAGTCTGTTTCCCAAATTTGCCACGTGACCTTGGGCCAGCCTTTCTGCTCAGAGATCAGACCCACCCCTCCTCCAAGGAAGGGCATCAGGCCAAATCAGCTAAAGCCCCTGCAGCACAGACACTGCAGCAGCCCTCAGAAGAACCAGATGGAAACACCACCTGCTAATCAAACAGAGATACACTCAAACCATGAAGGCACTGGAGCCCCTCACAGGGAAGAAAAGATGGGAATCCCCTTGCCCCAGGCAGGCAGACCTGAAGGGGTCCGTCATGGTGGCTGGAGGCTGCAGAAAAGGGCAGGAGGAGCAGGGCAGCCTCGGGTAGGGTTGCAGGCTGGGGGAAGGGGTGGGGAGGGCGCACTAGGCCACGTGATGCCTCCCCCAGGCCAGCCTCGCTGGGTTTCTGGGCTGTAACTGGAGCTGCGTTCTTGCCTGGGAGCCTCCGTGCCAGGCAGAGCTTTCTGAGGGGGGAAGGGAAAAGAGAGGCCTTGATGGAGCCCCTTCCTCCTACTCCCTCTATACTCCTGGACTCCAGGATGGAACCTGCAGTGCTTCAATGTTCCAGCGGAACCCACAGAGAGTGTGCCTGTCCCTTTGCCCCTCCAGCTAGAGCCCCTGCCCAGCCCTGAAGGCCTAAGTCCCATCTCCAATCTCCTCCTCCCTTTGCTGGAACAGGAGATAGAGTCCCAGACCTGCCCCAGAGGTCATCGTCCTGGAGTGTCTGGTCTCCCTTCCCCTCCTGGGCCCAACCTACCAATGTTCACTGAGCTCTACATGGTCAGGCACATACTGGCCTGAGGTCCCCTCTAGCTCTACTTTGGTCCAGTTGGCACTTGTCCTGCTTCCCCAGGACAAGCGTCATCTGCTCCTGTCCCCTGGTTTGGGGAGGTCCCACTCTTCATTTCACAGTCCTCCAGGGCAGCAAACTTACCTTCCGTTTCTCTCCACCCAGTACAACTAGAAAAGAAAGTTGTGCTCACAGGGCCCGGCTCAGAGGAGCCTCCCCAGCCTCCCTGATGGTTCCTGGGCGGCCAGAAACAGGGGTTAGAAGGATGACTCGAAGAACCACCAATAGTTCCAAAGCTGTTACTAACTGCCACACAAGATTTGTTCCCTGCATGGGCTAAACAGGTAACTATGTCTAAAACAGCAGGACACAACAACCCCCAAAGGGGAAGGGCACAGAGAAAGCTAAGAGAAAGTGGAGCTCTGTCTGTATAGCTGGCAGCACTGAGTTGGACCCAGACCTATGGGAAACTGCATGAAGAGGCCACTGAGCAAAGCCCCAGCACAGGCAAGGTAGTGTGTACAGAGCTGGGGAGTAGTCCCATGTGTGCAGCTTGGGACAGAGGAAAGGCACCCTGGTTAACAAAGTCACTCAGAGATCCCATCTCTTGACCCTTCCTCCTGCCCATAGGGGTAAAACTGAGGGTCTCCTAGAGTGTCTCCAGAGACTTGCCTGCCCTCCTCACAGAGAGGGCCCCAGAGTCCTTGCAGGCAGTGGGCCCAGGTCCAGGAGCCTGAAGAGGGTTCGAGGTAAAAGCTCCAGGGAAAGGAGACACAGAGCTGACCCTGGAAGACGACCCAGGAGGAAGGAGAAGAAAGAGAAGAAAGGGGGAGAAAGAAAAACACAAAAGGAAAGTTTCCCATGAAAATATTTTATTTTCTTTGAGAACAGGATACACCTGCAGGGCTCCTCGGCCCAGTCAGCCTCTCCCCGCCCAGGCCAGCGCCAGATTTCTGGGCCAACGGGGCCCTCTGCCGGCCAGGCCGCTCAACGCGGGTGCCCCAAGCCAGGACCGAGGAACAGGTGACAGGCGGAGGGCGGTGGCCAAGGAGCGTCCTGCCGGACTTCAGGACGCCCAGGACAAGGACTCTGACGAACGGGAAAGAAGGCGCCTCGGCTCCCAGGGGCGGCTTCCCGAGGCGGGAATCAGGGAAGGGTGGGGAAAGCCGGCTTTCTGCCTTGGTGCCACCCTGGACTTCGGTGTGTAAAGCGCAGCAAGGATTCCTAAAAGTAGTTAAGCGCGGACATCCCGGATCTGGGGGAAAGGAAGGGTGAAGGGAAAGGAGGAGAGAGACGCGCCAAAACCACTGTCGGCCGCAAACTGCTTTTGCAAAAGAAATGGGACCGCGGGAAGCGTCCCCGCGAGACAGCGGGGAGGCGGTGGCTTTGCCACTACCTCAGCCGGGCGCCGGGCCCTGAGGACTTAGGCTGTCTGACGCTCTATCGGGACGGATCCGACAGACGCGCTCCTGCGGGCCGGGGGCGGCGTCAGAAGTAAAGCACAAGAAAAATAAATTCTTCTAGCTTGGAGTCCCCCCCCCCTCCCTCCTTTGGGGCTCAGTGCAAGGAACATCTGGATTTTGTACATATTTTTTTTGTTGTTGTTAAATTAACTTCTCGGGGAGAGAAAGGAGGAGGGGAGCTGCAAGAGGGGTGGGCAGGGATCGAGGAGGCTTGAGTTATTTGGCAAGAGCAGGCGGCCTAAAGAAGCCGGGACTCGTCCTGGTCCCCTGAGCGTCAGGCAGTCCCGCGCTCGGCGACTACGAGTCCAGGGTCACTGAGGACCTTGTCCCGCGCAAGCCCATCGAGGACACCGACACCCCAACCCAAGCCGCGCCGCTGGAACACCGACCCGCAGCCCCACCGACGCGCGCCGCAAACAAATAGCTCCAAGCAACCCTGGAGGCCCCAACTAAGCCAGGGCCCCAGGCACCTGGCCCGGCCGCTGCCCCCAGGATCGTGAGCGTCACCGCCATAGTCAACACTCCGGCGACCCCCAGCCCCGCCCGCCCCTAACCTCGGCGGCAGAGGAGCACCTACCCGAAGTAGGCGGCCGAGGGGCGCAGCGCGGCGAGCAGCAGCGTCAACGCAAAGGACGCGGCGAGCCAGCGCGCCAGGAGGGGCCCATCCAGCATCTTGCTGCGCCGCGGTGGCTGACCATCTCGCTCCCCCCGGCTCCGCGCAGGGCGCAACGAGGGCCGCCGCCCTCTTATAGCGCCCGGAGCGCC
>NW_006408872.1:2252839-2261768 GCF_000296735.1 Chrysochloris asiatica | reverse complement strand
GGGCGGGGCCGAAACCTGAGCTTCGCCGGGTCCCGCCCGCACCTCCTCCCGGCCACTCGGGGCCCGGGGCGCCGCTTCAGGGGCGGGGAAAGGCGGGGCCTCAGGCGGGCCCGCCCCAGTGGGGTGGGAAGAACCCGAGAATCCGAGAACCCCGGTGGGAGCCTAATGGTCTGGAGTCCCTGCGCGGGCGGCGGGCACCGAAACGGGTTGAGGCTGGGGGTGGCTTTGGCGGTCCGGGACGAGACGGCCGTCTTTGGAGGGTGATGAGTCCGCGGGGTGTACTTGGGGGCCCGGGGCAGGGTGTTGGCAACTCTGGAGTTAGACGGGCGGGGGCGGGGCTGGAATCCAGAACGCCCAGGCTGGGGCCACAGGGGACACCTGGCTGCGCGCCCGGAGCTGAAGCGCTATTCCGATGTTCCCCTGGGGGCTCTGCGTGAGAAGGGTGAAACTAACCCGCAGGTTACCCTCACTCCCCTTTGTAAGTTTGGAACACTCAGTGACCAAGGTCAAAGAAATTCTTCTGACCGTCCAGCTCTTCAGCCACTTTTGGTCTGGGAATGAGACGATCTCAGCATCAAGACACCAGGGCACATCGGATTTTCTATCCTTTAATTGAGGGAGGTGTGGTGGGGCCTAAAGCCATTATCAGCACTGTTTCTGGAATGACCTCTTTCTCAGAGCCCCTTTTCCTGAATATACAGCAGAGAGGAGGAAACCCCGGTGCTTGGGTAGATCACTTACTCCCTAGGTCAATGAGGGAGTTCTTAGCCCCCAAAGAAACAGTATCTGTGAATACTTTTGAAGCCAGGTCGTGAGAATCCAAAACCACCTGAAAACACAAGCGATTCTTAACTTACAAGAGAACTGTGTAATGTGCTTCAAGAAGAACCCTTGTGCCCCTGCCCACTTGTCAGCAGCCACAGTTCCCTTGACCAGCATGCATATCACCTCAGTCAGTCCATGCCCTAGAACACTGTCAGGAATCACTATCACCATCATGGCAACACAGCTGGTCCCTAACTGGGGAACGGCTGCCTTTCTGCCCAAGAACAAAGATGTGGTGACCAGGATCAGCTCAGGCTCAACCCCCATAAGGAAAGCCACAGCCTAGAGCAGTCTAAACTTGGAAGATCTGCTTCTGGGAAAAGGGACACCTCCAGGAAGCTGGGCTAGTAGACTCTGAGTAGCAAGTAGCCAGGAGCTGACTCTAACACAAAGGAAACCTTGGCCATTGTCAACAGATACCTGGGGTGCTGACAAGAGAGGCAAAGCCTAGTAGAAACTAGGAGGAACAGTCATTGACAGGCAGAAAACTCATACCCCCCACAAAGGCCATACATACCAGGGTCCCTTCCCTTTTGCCTATCCATGGCGGTCACTGACCACTGTCATATGGGCCACACAGATAAGCAATACACAGGTAAGCAAGACCCAGTCCCCTTGTGTGAAGCTCATAGGAATGGTAGCTGGGATGGGCTGGGAGGGAACCAGCTCTGTGACCTTGGGAAAATCACTTCCTCCCAGGGCCTCGGTTTCCCCACCTAAGACCCATCCAATGCCAGTGAACAGTAATTTTTTTTCCAAGTTGTGATGTTGCCTGTGTCACATCCCTGGGCACCTTCCTGTGGGCAGGAACTTTCCTTTGCCCTCCCCTGATCCTTTGCACCCCTGCTGTGGCACCCCTGAAATCCCAAAGAGGCTGGCACAGCAAAAGGAACGTCAAAGGTAACTCCAGCTCCTACAGCCCACCCTGCCCAGCCCACCCAGGCGGTGGAGAAGAGGGAAGCCTGGCCACCACACTGTAGGGAGGGAGGCTCAGCCCACCCCCAAGGCTTCAAACCTGTAGATCTGGCTCCCGCACCCGGGAAGTAAGAGGCAGCCGGTGGGGAACCGCAGGAGGCAGGGGAAAGGAGACGCCAAGCGATGACATGTTTAAAGGCAAAGAGATTGCTTCCAAGAAAAATGATGTGTGAGATTGTAAATGTGTCTCTGGAAGGCGCTGCAGGCATTTAAAAGCTCCCTTCACGGGAGAGTGAAGGTTCTCACAGCAGCCACCCAGGGCGTCCCTGAGGAAGGAAGCCAGCCAGTGAGGGGCTCTTGTCCCTGTCCAGAAACCATGGGGCTCCAAGTGGGCCCCATGCTAGAGATGAGCTATAGTTGATTGACTTAGGAGGAGAAGGTAGTCAGGGCAAGCAGGTAGCCAAGCTAGCTTGGAGCATCCCACCCCCACCTCAGTTGAAGCTTCAACCCCAAGACTGAGAGAAGGAACGAGCCTGCCTTTACTAAGATTGCACAATGACTCCGCCACAGAACTCCAGCTAGAAGCCTTGCAGAAAGCAGGAATCCAGGGTCCCTGAGCATGCTGAGGGAGAGCCCACCACCTTCCTAGAACCACTGTTTGGGAATGGATGGAGATGCCCACACTCACTCTCTTATTCTGGAGAAGATGGTGCACCTACATACAGGCTAAAACCTGAAACAGATGCTCTCTCTTGCCCATAATCAGGCGTTCCCAATCCTCTCTCCAAATCCCCCTCAAAACTACTGCCTTGCCACCACCACTACTGTCCTTGCACTTGGGTCTCATAGGTCACACCTACCCCATTCAGTACCCACTTAGTGGTAAGCAGACCTGCCCCCCGCAGCAGCTGAGGAATGCTCAGCCACCTTAGGGTGGAAGTAGGTATCTCTGGAAGTTGACCTGGTCCTCAGGTACACCACATGTGTGCCTCCCCACGAAGTCTCCAACTCCTCTTTATGGGCCACCTGCAGACAGCTGCAGAATCCTCCCCTGAGTATTCATTGGCTGTCTGGGAGCTGGTATCCAGTTAGACAGTACCTGCTGACAGGGCTAAGCCTTGATTCTGTGGTCCAGAGCAGCAGCAGACAGCAGGTGGTCTCTAAATGCACACTTTATATTGTGGGAGTTTCCCCTCCACATTTTGCTTCAACTTTTAGCAAGCCTTAGTTATCCTTCCTGTCACATTGTTCAAGCCACCCTCTAGGGGAAGCCTGACTTTGGCCTGTCGGGGACAGAGGCACTCAGCTCTGAGCCAGCACTGGGAACAGACACTTGACCTCAGGAAGGGATGCTACCTCCAGGACATTTCAGCTGGAGATAAGAGCTGCAAAGGAGACAACAAGAGAAAGAAGGGTGGGTGGGAAAGTTGGGTTCTTACATAGAATGTGACCCCTGTAGTGGCTGCTCCATAGGGTTTGAAGGAGGAGGGGCCCCTGGATGACTTTCCTCCTGAGCCCCAGAGAGCAGATAACATGGCAAGTTATAGGGAGACAATGCCTAACTCCTCCCTTTGGTTTTCTCTGCTAAGCAAAACCAGAGGTCACCTCCTTGGCATTCTGTGTGCCAAGAAGAAAGACAGGCTTTCTTCTGTTATGGCTGATATACAGTGGCACATGGCAAAGTGCCTCTCACAGAAAAAGCCTGGCCCAAGGAGCTTTATGCTGGGACCACCCAGACAGGTACAGAGGTCATGGCTGGCTTGGTGGAGAAGCAGCAGGGCACAGGCAAGAAGAGGACCAGAACAGCCTCCCTCGGAGCCCAAACTAAGAGTGCTCGCCTGGTGAGATACTAAGAAGTAGTTACAGGTTGCAACTAAACTTTGTTTCTGTTCCATGTACACCCAAGGGATAATGGGACACAGTAATAATCTTCAAGGGGGCAGGAGATACAACCTCAAAGAATGTGTCAGCATCATGGGCTGTGGTCACGTGTACTCTGAAATAAATTCTACATGTGGAGCCATAAATACAAAGGCTATCATGTGCCCCAGAACCAGGGACTCTGTGAAAGGTCTCAAACTGATAAGGGCTGGAATCCAAAACTGCTGCAAGCCTTGGCTTGCCACACATCATCAGGAAAGACCACTGCACCTGGGCCCTCAGCCCTCCGTGAGGTTCCACCTGGGCCTTAGCAAAATACCAAATTGTACAAACTTCTCAGTGTCCAGGGGCTACCACAGTCCAGTCTGGAAGCAGGCCACCAGCTTCCCCAGGCAGGCCCACTCTGGATTTTAAAAGAAGTACTAGGGTCTGGGCTTGGCACCAGACTCTTCCCACACTGCCCCCAGTCTTTCATTGTACTGACCACCTGCACAGTACCTGAGACAGGTACTCTTCTGTTAGCCCATGTATGCAGAGAGAGAAGAGGAGAAAACAGAGGGAGGCAGGACTCTCATGGGCCCAAGTTATGTCCAGACACATCCCAGAAAAAGTAGCCACCACTCTCAGGACACTTCTGCAGCACCCTGTGTCGGTGGTGACATCACCATACACAAGACCCCTCAGGATCACCAGTGACTCCACTCGTCAATGGTCATGTCCAACTGATTGTCCTACTCCTCTTGGGGTGGGAGAGAGATTTAATAGAGCATCCTGCTAAGACCAGGAGGGCAGGAGGAAACCCATCTCTCTTTGGGCCTCAGTTTCCCAGCAAGTAGGCCCAAAAGCTCTCTGAATCTTCTTGACATACTCTGGGCTCCAAAGTTGAGGCCTAGTGGAGAGGGAGGAGCTGTTCTCTGGGGTGGTCTAGGGAGGAGTGAGGGCCAGGCAGGGGGTCTCTTGGGGAGAGAAGGCAAAAGCCCACTCATGAGTCATTTGAAATTGAGCTGGACAAAGAGCTCAAGGAGAAATTATCCCACCCAGCCTGCCAGCCATGGACAGAATGACCTCATGGGCTGTGGTGTGAGAGAAAGTATATGTGTGTGTGTGTGTGTGTGTGTAAGAGAGAGACAGACAGACAGAGAGAGGAACCCTGTGTTCACACAGTTGGCCTCCACCACGGCCTCTCCCTGTGTGGCCAGGCTGCCCTCTGCAGGTCAACAAAGGAAGGGACAGCATTCAGACAGGACGTGTTGGAAACAGATGCCAGGTAGATGTTAACGATTACTCATGATGATGGGACAAATCACTGTTCACATTACCGTGTCCACCTGTGAGATGCATCTAGGAGACTTAGATATAAGATAAGTATTATTTTTCATCAGTTTTCAACTTTGAAGAACTTTTGTTTTGAGAAAGCATGCTGTTGTAAGAAATATCAGAGATTCTCTATACCTTTCATCTGGTTTACCCCAATGATAGCAATCTTTCAAAACTCTAATGCAGTATTATAACCAAGGAATTGGCATTGATACAGTCCACTGACCTTTGGGCTCCACCAGTTTTACTAGTACTCCTTGTAAGGGCTCAACTTTATTCTATTGCATGTAGATGTCCAGTTTCCCCAGCACCATTTGCTGAAAAGACTGTCCTTTCCCCATTGAATAATTTTGATGCTCTTGTCAAAACTCAGTTGACCGTAAATGTGAGGATCTGTATATGTGGTCTCTGTTCTATTTCATTGGTCTTTATGTCCATCCTTATTTGTTGTATTCAGTTCTAAGCAATTTTATTACATATGAAGATTAGTATATCCATCACCACAGTCAAAAACAGTTCCATCACACACTGATCCCTCATATTTCCCTTTCATAACCACACCTACCCCAGCCCCTGTTGTTGTTTTTGTTAAGTGCCATCGAGTTCCAACCCATAATGACCCTGTATAGGGTTTCCAAGGAGCAGCTGATGCTTTGAATCACCAAACGTGTGGTTCAAACTGACATTGTGGTCTAGTGCATTATCCTGCAGCACCAAACCAGGACAAGCAATCACTAATCACCATCTCCATAATTTGATTATTCCAAGAAAGTTATATAAATTGAATCTTGCCGTATGTAATCTTCTGAGATTGATTTTTTTTTTTTACTCAGCATAATTCTCTGGAGAGTCATCCAGTTTGTTGCATATATCAATAGTTTATTCCTTGTTATTTCTGAGTAGTATTCCATAGTATAGATGGACAACAATTTGTTTAACCATTCACCTGTTGAAGGATTGTTTCCAATTTGGGGTTATTACAAATTAAATTCCTCTAAGCATTCAAGTGTAGGGTGGTTATTTGTAATACCTTAATTTCTTTTTTAATTGAGATAGGATATAATCCCATTATTCATTGCCACTGAGTCAATTACAACTCTTTCCAACCCTGCAGGACAATAGTAGAACTGCTCGATAGGCTATCCAAGGCTCTCATTTTAATGGAAGTAGATTGTGACATCATTTGCCCATGAAGTGATTGGTGGTTTCAAACCACTGGTCTTTCCATTGACAGCTGAGCGATTAATCACTGTGCCACCAGGCCTCCATGTGGTAGAATGTACGTAGCATAAACTTCATCATTTTAAACATGTTCAAGTTAGTATATTCACAAAGTCACCTCTCATCTTTCAGTTTGTCACATAATGGTGGCTTGCATTTTGCTATGATGCTGAAAGCTATAACACTAGTATTTGAAATATGAGCAGAGTCACCCATATTTGATGGACAAGTTTCAAAGGAACTTTAAGATTAAGACTAATAAAATATCTAGCAACCAGGTAAGTTATGGCATGACTTCAAAGAAATCATACATGAAGGAGGCAAAAGGTCATTAAAAAGATGGGAAAAAAAAAAAAGACAAAAACGGATATCAGAAGAAACTCAAAAATTCGCTCTCATATGTAGAATAAATTAATCTAAAGAAAGAAATGATGAAGTTGAAGAGCTTAACAGAAGATTTTAAAGGACAGCTCAAGAAGACAAAGTATTATAATGAAACATGCAAAGATTGGGAGTTAGAAAACCAAAATGTAAGAGCATTCTTGACATTTCTCAAGCTGAAAGAACTGAAGAAAAAATTCAAAACTACAGTTTCAATACTGAAGAGTTCTATTGGCAAAATGGAGTCTTGGTGGGCTCTGTGAGATAAGCACTAAACTGCAAGGTTGGTTTGAACCACAAGGTTGGTGGCACAAACTTACCAGCCACTCCTCAGAAATCCTATACAGGGCTTCTATGAGTTGGACTTAACTCAAGGGCACTTAACAAAAACAACACTGTAAAAATATTGAATGATGCAAGAAGCATCATAAAAAGATGGAAGGAGGAGCTGGGACTTGATGGTGGACCAAGCAGGAAAGTCATGCAGAGCTGCATCAGTGAAAGCAAGGAAAACCAGGCAAAACAGATTCAGAGGACCATCCCAGAACTCTGAACTTCAGATAAAGTGCTAAATAAGTGGTTCAAGTGCTTACCAGGAGGAAGATTTGGAACAGGAGCAATAAAGGAAATGACTTCTGATCCAGGGTGGCCAGCAGACACTGTAGCCATTGTAAACAGAAGTGAGTGAAGATAGGAACCAGAAAGCACTCCCAGTGCAGAAACCACCCAGTGATCTGCAGAAACAGAAGTATGAGTGTCTTTTTGTTTACTTCCTTATCATGTCTTTTCCTCTTCTCTGTCTACCCATCTCTGCACTGGTCACCAGATGGGAGAATTGTCTAAGTCCATACCTCCAGGGAAGGTCCTACATCATGCATGCAAGATTTTGCAATGCACAAAATGATTGGTACTGTTCTGTTCTGTGCTGCTCAGGGGAAGAATTTGCACCAGGCAGTGGAGACAGAAGAAAGAAACTGATCCAGGAGTCTCTTCCAAAGTGGATCTGACCAGCCTTGAGCTAATTCTCACTGAGAATGACAGATATATGGACTTGAGGAGAGAAAAAAAGGAAGGCCTGGGTCAGATCACATTGGCATAGCAGGAACAGCGGGAACTTTCTCATTCACTTTGAAAATGGGAGTCTGTTAGGTGGCCTAAAGAATTACTCATATTTTCCAACAATTTTTTCCCTTTCTGTAATTTTTCTCAGTTTCCTAGCTTTATAGAAATATCTTTCCTGAGTTTTTTATGATGTTTGACTTTGGGGTTTAGTCTTGATTTTTGTCATTGCTTCTATCTGTGTGGAAGAGTTTCTATTCATGCCTCACCTGAGAAGACACAGCAACTGCGGCCAAACAGCTAAACTAAAATAGTTGTTGTTAAGTGCCATCAAGTTGGGTTCTGACCCACAGTGACCCTGTATAGGGTTTCTTGAACCACAGGCTTCCTGGTTCAAAGTGGACTTGGCAGCCCAGCACATTAACCAACTGTGCCACAAAACCCCACCAATAGGGAAAGAGCTAATATCAGCTGCCATACTCCAGAGCAACATCTACAACAAACACTTGCTAAAAATACTCTGAAGGGAGCTATAAAAGCAGTGAACAGAGAAGCCTATTTTCTGATCATACCTACCAGGAGGCAATTGAAGTATGTTTAAGAATATACCATCATCACGCAACCTTGGAACAACAGGGTTCTGGGATACAGGAATTGAAACATGGTTGGAATAAGCAAAGGGGGGAATATAATGTTAAGATGCTTGGCTGTCTTTTGAATCTTGGTTTCCCTTGCATACAATTATAAAATAGACACTGGAGGGGGAGAGAAAGAAATAGTCAGAAATATCACCATAGAAAGTTTGTAAGTCTACCTTCTGCCTGTAACTGATTGGAATACCTAAAATGGGGCTACAACATTCCCAGTGAAGGAGGCTCCCTGCAGAGCCTCTGAATTACATAAGACTATAGGTGGAATCCTGAACAGCATCCAGAATCTTTAGAGGTTGGAAATTTCCACTTAAAAGGATAGGCAAACCAGACTGCAGCAGCAAGAAGAACAGAAGATACTTCTTGAAAGAAAAACCAACAGGAAAAATACAAAACAATATAGGCAGACTAACTGATTACTCCAAGAACAAGCAAGTTGCTTGCCCAGGAGACATCAAGGCAAGTGGTTGGGTCCCCTCAGATCAAACCCACTTCCAAGACTAAGACTCAATGGGAATACATGCTCTGATTGGTGACCACGTACATAACCAATAAGGGGAAGTGAGGGGGAAAAACAACAATGAAGCTGTGAGCTAAGTCCTACAATGCTCAATAGACTCCTGTGAACCTGGGTAGAGACCTGGTTGGTCAGCAATATGGCAAGACCTGGGGACTCTTGG
>NW_006408872.1:2223463-2252134 GCF_000296735.1 Chrysochloris asiatica | reverse complement strand
TGTGCTGATGACCGGGGCAGGCTTGCAGGACATATTCTTTAGTTGGTTGATGTTGCATGGAGGGGATTGTAACCATGGCAATGAAACGATATATGATAGGATGAATGTAAAGCTAATGTTCTCCCATGTAAACTATCACATAATTCACAATAAAACATTTTTTAAAAAGAATAAAACAATTTTTGATAAAGGAAACGAGGGTAAATTGCTACAATTTGATGAACTTCACCTATACTCATGGAGGTAGTAACTCTAAATACCAACAGAGAGGGAAGGCATCTTCATATCAAGTGTCAATGCTATCCCCTCTGAACACAAGTTAGATAGGGATGGGCAACTTAGACAATGACTATCTCAAATGAAGGGGTGATAAAGACACAAAGTGACTGGCTTACAAGGTTTCAAGGGGGATTTTAGTTTAAGAGTGTGTTGGGGGGAGAAAGAGCCCCTACTGAATAGTTTTCATCTTATTTATATGGGTCTGGTTAAAAGAGATGGGGATAAGAGTCTTATGATTCAATAGTGAGTAATTGTTAGCATGACTAATTGTGACTGTCACAATTGTAAAGGTAGAAATTTTTTAACAAAAATGGGGGAGTAGTTAATCTTACAGTCCAGAAACAAAAGACCCTAGCATCATCAAGGGAGAAGAGCACAAGCAAGATGCAAGACCTTATCCAGAAAAGCAGCGACACCAGAGATGTAGGTAGAGATGGGGACATGGAGAGAAGAAGCAGCTGAGAACGCTAGATTCATGGAAAGAGAGGGACTAAGAGATGGTAGCCAGGAGGCAGACTTGCAGAATGTGCCCTTTGGTGGTGTAAATTATTATATATGCCTGAGTGTTTTTCAAAAAAAAAAAGAGCTGAAGTAAATAAAGAGAAATACTGTTCATTGATGGTACATGGAGGGGATTATAATCGTTGTAATGAAACAAGGTGTATGATTTGTTGAATGTAAAACTGATGATCTGCCCTGTAAATTTTCACTCAATCCATCTTAAAAAAAAAAAAAAGTTAAGATCACTTTTTCTATTCCTGTGAAATCCACCATTGGAATTTTGATGTGGATTGCACATAATCTGTATGTAAAATGATACTATATAACATTTTAATAATATTAAATCTTCCAGTCCATGAACATGGAATATCTTTCCATTTGATTAGGTCTTCTTTGGTTTCATTCAGTGATATGTTATGATTTTCAATGTACAGGTACTTCACTTCCTTCATTAAAATGATTTCTTAAGTTTTTTTTTTATCTTTTTTGATGCTATTATAAATGGAATTGTTTTCTTAATTTTATTTTTATTTGCTCATTACTGGCGTTTAGAAATGCAACTGATTTTTGTGTGTGGTTTGTATCCTAAGAAGCCATTGTGGCATAGTGGTTAAGTGTTCAGCTGCTAACCGAAAAGTTGGTGGTTCAAACCTATCAGTCATTCTATCAGACAAAGATGTGGCCATCTGCCTCTGTAAAGATTCACATCCTTGGAAACCCTATAGGGCAGTTCTACTCTGACCTGTAGGGTCACTATGAGTTAGAATTGACTTGACAGCAGTGTGTTTGTTAGGTTTGTATCCCGCAACTTGTTGAATTTATTTATTAGCTGTAACAGTCTTTTTAAGCAGTTACAACATACAAGAGCTTGTCATCTGAAAAAATTTTTTTTTGCATCTTCCTTTCCAAATACGGATTTTTTTCCTCAATTAATTGTGCAGTCTTGAATTCCTAGTTTTATGTTGAATATAAGTGATAAAAGTGAGCATCCTTGTCTTGTTATTTATCTTAGGAGGGAAACTTACAGCCATCCACCATTCAGTATGATATTAGTATGATATGACTGTTATCATGTACAAAAGTGGTTCTTATATTCCTAGTTTGTTACATATTTTTATGAGAAAAGGGTGTAGATTTATCAAATACTTTTTCTGCAGCAAATTATATGATGCAATGTATTATATTTATTGATTTTATTTTGAACCAGTCTTGCATTCCTGGGATAAATCCCACTTAGTCATGGTATATAATCCTTTCAATATGTTACTGAATTTGATTTGAAAGTATTCTGTTGAAAAATTTTGCATCTCTATACATAAGGGATGAGGATCCCTGGTAGCATAGTGGATTACAAACTGGGCTTTAGCCACAAAGTCAGTAGTTCAAATCTGCCAGTCACTCTATGGGAGAAAGAGGAGGCTTTCTGCTCCCAAAAAGAATTACAGCTTCAGAAATCCCATACAGAGTCGCTATTAATTGGATTCAAGTTGGTGGCACACTACCATCATCATCCATAATGGATATTGGCCTGTAGTTTTCTTTTCTTTTCATGTCTTTATATAGCTTTTATGCAAGGGTAGTATGGCCTCATAGAATGAATTTGTTGTTGTTAAGTGCCATCGAGTCAGTACCGACATATAGCAACCTATGCACAGCAGAACGAAACACTGCCAAATCCTGGGCCAACCTCACTATTGTTACCACGCTTGAGTCCATCGATGTTGCCACTTGGCCAATCCATCTTATTGGGGGTCTTCCTCTTTTTCTCTGACCCTCCACCTTACCAAACATGATATCCTTCTCCTGTGACTGGTCCCTCCTGACAATATGTCCGAAGTATGAAAGATGAAGTTTGGTGAGAGACGAAGTTTGGCCATCTTAGCCTCCATGGAACACTCTGTCTACACTTCTTCCAAAATGGATCTATTGGTTCTTTTGGGAGCCCATGGAACTTTCAATATTCTCCTCCAATACCATTACTTTAAAGCATCAATTCTTCTATGAGCTTCCTTATTCACTGTCCAGCTTTCACATGCATATGAGGTTATTGAAAATATCAAGGCTTGGATCAGGTGCACCTTAGTCCTCAAGCTGACATCTTTGCTCTTCAACACTTTAAAAAGGTCTTGTGCAGCAGATTTGCCTAATGCAATACGTCTTTTGAGTTCTTGGCTGCTGCTTCTGTGAGTGTTGATAGTTGATCCAAGAAGAATGAAGTCCTTGACAACTTCAATCTTTTCTCCATTGATAAGAATGTTGTTCGCTGGTCCAGTGAGGATTTTTGTTTTCTTTATATTAAGATGTAATCTATGCTCTTTGATCTTCATCAGTAAATGTTTTAAGTCCTCTTCACTTTCAGCAAGGTTGTATCATCTGCATATCACAGGTTGTTAATAAGTCTTCCTCCAATCCTGATGCCACATTTTTCTTAGAATAGAATGAATTAGAAAGCATTTATTTCTCTTCTATATTTCGAGGAGTTAAAATGTATTGGACTTAAGCTTGGAGCAGCTAGAGGGACAGAAGATACTTCTAGAAAGAAGTAGCAGCAGGGAAAATCCAAAACAAAAATGGCAGTCCAATTGGCTACTATAAGAACAAGCAAGTTATTCACCAGAGAGCCATCAAGGCAAGCAATCAAGTCCCTTCATGACAAAACTTCCCTGCAAGATCAAAACTCAAAGGAAACACATGAACAGGCATGTAAGCTTGCTGGTGACCATGCTGGTCTACTGGTGAATGGAAGTAGGAGAAAGACAGCAATGAAGATATGGGCTGAATTTGACCATGTTCCATAGACTTCCATTGACCTGGAGATGAAAGAGAGGAGAGGAAGGGGTGATTGATCAAAGTATTGTGAGACCTGGGAACTCCTGAGCCTATGGAGAAAGATATAGCCATGGAGGGCTAGAACTGAGAGTGAAGCATCCAGATGATAGGAAGTGAAGGGAGACACACAAGAACACCCAAACTTACAGGTAGTACCCATTTGACCTAGCTTTGATGGCTTGATGATCAGAACTCAACTAGAGGAAGATAAAAATTTTTGATAAAGTGTAAATTACTACAATTTTAAGAATTTGAACTATACTTATGGATGTATAGGTCCAACCAAGAGGGACAGAATCTCCACCTCAAGGATCAATCTTATCTCCTCTGTACACAGTGTTGATAGGGATGGTCAAATTAGATGTTGGCTACCTAAAATGGGGTGACAATAAAGGTACGAAGTGACTGGCTTACAAGTTTTCAAGAGGGAGTTTAGTTTCAGGGTGTGCAGGGGAAGGCACAACCCCCACTGAATCATTTTCATCTTGTCTAGACAGGTCCGGTGAAAGGAGATGGGGATAAGATTCTTGATTCAAAAGTGAGTAATTGTTATCATGGCTAACTGTGACTGTAACAACTGTAAAGGTAGACATTTTGTAACAAAAAGGGGGGAGTAGTTAATCGTACAGTTCAGGACCCTAGGACCATCAAAGGAGAAAAGTACTAGCAGAATGTGGGACCCTATCCAGAGAAGCAGTGACACCAGAGATGGAGGCAGAGATGATGACATGAAGAGATAGAGCAGCTGAGGACTCTAGACTCATGAAAAAAATGCTGTGTGCTGGCGTCCAGGAGGTAGGCTTACGGAATGTGCCCTTTGGTTGGTTGTTTAAATTATTATATATTCCTGATTGTTTTTGTGTACATTAAAAAAAAAAAAAACAGAGGGAATAGAACCAAATACTGTTGAATGATGATGCATGGAGGGGATTGTAATCATTGTAATTAAATGAAATACGATAGGATGAATGTAAAACCAATGTTCTCCCATTTAAACTATCACTCAATTCACAATAAAAACTTAAAAAATAAATAAATTTATTGGTATTAATTCCTCTGTATATATTTGGTAGAATTCACCAATGAAGTCATGTGGTCCTGGACTTTTATTTTTGAGAGATAATTGATTATTAAATCAATCTATCAATCTCCTTACTTGTTATTTGTCTAATCTTAAGTCAATTATTGTAATTTATATGTTTCTAGGAATTTGTTCATTTCATGTATTGTTGTGGTGTGCCATCAAGTCAATTCTGACTCCTACTGACTCTATGGGACAAAGTAGAACTGCCCCATAATGTTTCCTAAACTGTAAATCTTTATGGAAGATGATCAGCAGATCTTTTCTCATATGGAGCGGTTGGTGGGTTCATTGTTAAATTCATTTCTGTAGCTGGTTTTGTTTTTATTTTTAGTGGTTATGACATATAAGATCTTGTCATCTGTGAAAAGAAGTATTTTGCTTCTTACTTTACAATTTGAATTTTTTCAATTTCTTAATGAATTGTGCTGTCCTGAATTTCCAGTATTTTGTTGAATATAAGTGATTCTTTGGTTATCAGACAAGCACATAGCCATCTCATCACTAGGGCTCCTTCCATTTATTCTAGGTCGCTCAATTTCTGTTTCACAATTTTCAACTTATTCTCTTATAATCTATTTAATTTCTAAAAAGCCAATCATAAAGGCCCCACTTTTATATATGATTTTAGTAGTCTGAGTCTTCTGTCTCTTGATTTTAGTCAATCTAGCTCAAAGTTTGCCAGTTTTGCCGATCTGTTCAAAGAAACATTTGATTTCAGTTATTTTATTTATTGTTTTTCTGTTCTTTCTTTTATTTATTTCCACTCTAGGCTTTATTATTTCCTTCTTTCTACTAGCTTTAGGTTTAGTCTGCTCTTATTTTTCTAGTTCTTTTGAATTATACTATAGCATTATTTATGTTTCTTCTTTTTTAAGTGTTTACAGCTATAAATTTTACTTTTAGTACTACTGTCACAAGTAAACTTTCATATGTAGTGTGTGTTTTTTTTCTTTGTTTTTTTTTTTTTTTTGTGTTTTTTTTCTTTGTTTCAAAATATCTTCTGAGTTCCTTTTTGATTTTACACTTCACCTATTCCTTCTGCTGTGATAAGGTCACTATGAGTTGGTACCGACTCGATGGCACCTAACAACAACAACATTTGTTTAAGAGTGTGTTGTGTAATTTCCACATATTTGTGGCTTTTCTGGTTTTCCTTATATTATTGATTTTTTGTTTCAGCCGTTGTAATTGAAAAAGACATGTTGTATAATTTCAGTCTTTTAAAGGTCATTAAAGAGGTGGGGCAAGATGGTGGTCTAGGCAGAAAGACTGTGCAGACCTGCTACAATAAGGATACAAAAAAGCCAATGACACAGATTCAGAGGATGGTTCTGGAACTTCTGAGCTTCAGATAAAGGGATACATAAGTGAATCAAATGCTTAGTAGGAAAGACAGCTGAACAGACGTGGCAAGGAAGGAGGTGACTTCTGATGTGGAAAGGCTGACAGCCATTTTGAGTGTGAGTGAGTAGATTAAGAGACAAAAATACATTCACATTGCAGAAGCCTACAGTGACTCGTAGAGACAAAGAAAAGATGTTTTTCTCTTTTCCTCTATGGTTTCTTGCATTCCATGGTGACCCATAGGCAAGACCTCTACCTGTGTACACCTCTAGGGAAGGTTCCATTTTCCAGGTGGGTAGAACCCCACAGACCTGGTGGTTGTGTGGATAACAAAAGTGGGGGGAGACAGTAGCAATGGCCTGGCAGGCCCTGCTCCAAATCTGCAAAGTTGGTCCTGGCCAGCCCTTGTCTAGCTCTCAATAGGAGAATTGGCTGGATGAACATGTGGGGTAGAGAAAAGGGGAAAGAAAAAGAAAAAGGGAAAGACAGGAATCAAGTTAGAGAGGTACAGTAGGACAATCTTTAAATTTGTCAGGCAGCTGTGAAGACAAGAGGTTAGTAGGTGGCACCGATGCATTCTGCCTAATTTTTGCTGTTGTTTGCAGAGTTGTTGTTGTTGTTTGTTTATTTTGTTTTCCTTCTTTTTGTGGGAATGTTTTCTATTCTTGCATCATCTGACAGGAGACAGCAACTGTGGCTATACAGGCTCAGGGTGTACCATCTACAACCCCACAAATTGGGCTAGTCAAAACCTGCTGCTATATGGTGGATCAATGACAGCAACTAATGTCAGTCAAATTCAACCTGACCCAATCCATGGTATTTTCAATCATCTCATATGCATGTCAAAGTTAGATAGTGAATAAGGAAGACTATAGTAGAAGAATTGATGAATTTAAGTTATGGTATTGGAGGAGAATATTGAAAGTACCATGGACTGCCAAAAGAACCAACAGATCTGTGTTGAAAGAAGTACAGCCAGAGTTCTCCTTAGAAGCCAGAATGGCCAAACTTCATCTCTCATACTTCAGACATATTATCAGGAGGGATCAGTCACTGCAGAAGGATATCATGTTTGGTCAGAGAAGAAGAGGCAGACCCCCAATGAGATGGATTGGCACAGTGGCAGCTGTGATGAGATCAGGCGTAGCAACAATTGTGAGGTTGGCCCAGAACCAGACAGCATTTCACTCTGTTGTGCATAGGATTGTTATGAATTGATACCAACTAAATGGCAGCTAACAACAACAACCATTGAGTTGATTCTGACTCCATGGTACTTAACAACAACAACAATCCCTCATGAACATAGATGCAAAAATTCTCATCAAAATGCTAGCCAATAGAATTCAACAGTATTAAAAAAGTAATGCATCATGACGAAGTGGGATTAATTCCAGTGATGCATGGATGGTTCAATATTAGAAAAACAGTCAACATAATTCAATGTATCAATTTAAAACAGAAAAAGAACCACATGGTCATATTGATTGATGCAGACAAGGCATTTGACAAAATCCAACATCCATTTTTGATAAAAACACTCATTACAGTAGGAAATGAAAGGAAATTCCTCAACATAATTATGAGCATATATATATAAACCCAACATTCAGAATTACTTTCAATGGAGCCAAATGAAAGCATTCCCTTTGCAAACAGGAACTAGACAAGGATGCCCTTTATAACCACTCTTATTCAACATTGTGCTGGAAGTCTTAGCCAAATTGGCAAAGAAGAAGTAAAACTCTCCATTTGCAGATGATATGACCCTATAGAAAACCCCAAAGACTCGGCAATAAAATGTATTGTAACGCGTTGAAAGATTCAGCAAAAAGCAGGATGTAGTACCTGGAATTCACTTGATATGGCTTTTCTATCCAAGTGATTGGGTGAGACCATGCAAATAAGGTATACAGGAATATGTGGCTGGGATTTGTTTATTTTGCCCTCCAGCTAAGTTTAAAAGTAGCTATCTCAGAAGCAGAGACAGAGGATCCCAAAACCATAATGAAGGAAGAGCATAAGTAGAGGATGAGATCCTACCTAGAAAAGCAGTAACAGCAGAGGCAATGCCAGAGGCAATGGCAAAGGCAGTGGCATAAAGAGACAGAGCAGCTTTGGGTTCTAGGTCCATTGCAACACTATTCACAATTAGCAAAAATATGGAGACAATCGCAGTCCCCAACAAAGAACAAATGGATAAACAAACGTTGGCATATACACACAATGGAATACTATGCAACATTAGAGTAACGATGAATCTGTGAAACACCTCATAACTTGGATGAACCTGAAGGACATTATGCTGAGTGAAATTAGTCAGTCACAAAAGGGCAAATATTGTATGAGACCATTATTGTAAAAGCTTAAGAAAAGGTATCCAGACTAAAAGAAACACTTCTTGGTGGTTCCCAGATGTGCAAGGGAAAAGAGACTAATTCACTGACTAGAAGGTAGACACATGTTAGCTCAGAAGATGGGGAGGGCAATATATAAAAAGAAGGAGAGTGGAAGAAGAGTAATGAAGATAAATGAAGACACCGGCAGGTATGTATGGGCTAAAGGGGATAAATGTAAATAGTAATTATACATACCACCTTGGAACAATAGTGTTCTGTGTGTATATACATGAATTGAGATATAGGCTGAATAGGTAAGGGAGGAAGAGTGAAATATATATAGATATATAGATATATAGATATATCTCACAAATATATATGAGTTTGAAAGAGAAAGAAGAAACATCCTTTGATGATTGCCAGGGGTAGGAGGGAAGGGAGAGTGGTGTAATAGCTAGCAGGTAAACACATGTTAACTAAGGTGACAGGAAGAACAATATACAAGAAGGGGAAGGACAATATACAAAAAGAGGGAGATTGGCAGAAGAATGATAAAGACAGGTGAAGGCACAGGGAGGTATATATGATCTAAAGACGATCGAGGTAAATAGTGATATATATATATACAACCTTGAAACAACAATGTTCTCTAGGTTGATACATGGACAGAAACACATGCTGAATGGGTATGGGAGGAAGTTTGGCATATCTATACTATTGTTATTGTTAAGTGCTGTCAGGTCGGTTCCAACTCATAGCAAACCTGTATAGGGTTTCCGAGGAGTTACTGGTGAGCTTGAACCGCTGACCTGGTAGTTCAAACCATCTTTGCAATCCAGCACATTAACCCACAGTGCCACATACACACACACACATATATATCCCTCGGATATATAAGAGTTTGGAAGAGAGTATTGGTACATAAGTATTTACCTTTCCTACAAACACAACTACAAATGTGGTGCAGCAGGCAAAATGATGAAAATGTCTTACATATTCTCAAACATCTTATGGCAATGAGTAGCTGAGCCTGGGGGCTCAGGACCATTGTCTCAGGAGACACATTGTCAATTGACATAGCATAAGCCCTAAAGACAATGTTCTACATCTTACTTTGGTGAGTAGCATCTGGGATCTTAAAAGTTCTTGAGTGGCCATCTAATGTGTAGCTAGTAATCTTTTCATGTACAGAAGCAAGAAGAGTGATGAGAATTTAAGATACTTGGAATCAATCAGACTAATGGAACATGAGAACAACTCTGTCTCAACAACTCTGAGACCAGAAGAACTAGATGGTGCCCAGCTACTACTACCAAATGCTATGAAAGAGATCACATTAGAAGGTCCCAGATAGAGCAGCAAAATGTGTGAAACAACACTCAAAATTATTATTTAAAAAAAAAAAAAAAGATCAGGCTTACTGGTCAGAAAAAGGCTGGAAGATTATGGATCTCTACCACCTTTCATGTTTGGAAAAGAACTCAGCCTCATGGCTCAACTTTCAGCCAAGCAGTAGATAGGTCATGGAAACAACATTAATAAGTAAGACATGCTCACTTTGAATCATGCAGTGGTCAATCACTCAAAATCAAAGAGGCAACATTTACCTAAGGACATAGTTAAGAAGGGATGGGAAGGTGGGTGGAACAGAAATAGGAGCCACAGAGAGGAAGCAGGATAACTGTTGTTTCATGAAAGGGATTGCAATTATTTAGATTTTTTAAAGTGTGTTATTTGTTGAATGTAAAACTAATGATCTTGTCTGTAAACTTTCACTCAATTCTCAATAAAAAGTTTTTTAAAAAGTCACTAAGATTTGTTTTTTTGACCCAATATATGACCTACCCTAGAAAACATTTCATTTGCACTTGAGAGGAATATGTATTGTTCTTTTGTTGGGTGGAGTGTTAATACTCCAGCCAACAATACTAAGCCTAACTGGTATAAGGTATTATTCTAGTTCTCCATGTCCTTCTGTCTGATTGTTCAATTAATTATTGAAAATGAGGTTCTGTGGTCTCTAATTATTACAGTGGGGCTGCCATTTCTTCACTCAATTCTGTCAATGTTTGCTTCATACATTTTGAAGATCTCTTGTTAAGAATACATATGTTGATAATTATTTTATTTTATTTTTTGGTGAAGTATTTTATCAATATATAATGTCAAATTTTACTTCTTGTAAACTTTCCAGATTTAAAGTCTGTTTTGTTCAATGATGGTATAGCCACCCAGAACTCTTTGCATGAGAATTACTTTCATCTTTTATTCTTTTACTTTCAACAGTGTTGTATCTTTATATTTAAAGTGAGTCTTTGTGGACAACAAAGAGATGAATTTTTTTTATCCAATCTGCCAACCTCTGCCTTTTAATAGAAAAGCTTAATCTACTTACACTCAATTCATTACTAATAAAGGAAGATTTGATTCTGTCATTTAGATATTTGTTTATATTTTATGTCTTTCATTTCTCAATTCCATCATTTTTACCTTTTCTTGTATTTAGTGAATTTTTGTAGTGTGCAACTTTATTTCCTCCTTTCCTTTTCTTTTTCTTTTCTTATTGCTTGCCTTAAGAATTAAAATTAAGATCTCAAACTTCTAACAATCCAGCTTGAATAATACCAACTTAATTATAATGAGTCATGATGTGGGGCTGTAGTATAAGCAATGGATTGTTAGTCAAAAGGTTGGTAGCTCAAACTTGTCAGCCGATCCTCAGAAACTACCCAGGGCCACTCTGAGTTGGAACTGACTCCAATGCACTTAACAATAGCAACAACAGTGTAATGATATACATATACTCTCTATCCCTCACTCTTCATGCTGCTATTGTCACAGATTATATTTTTATACATTGTGTGACTTTTAACATAGATTTATAATTATTGTTTTGTATCTTTCAACAAAATGAAACACTGGAAGTGCTCACTCATTTATGCCAAGAAATTTCGAAGACAGCTACCAGGCCAACTGATCAGAAGATATCCATATTTGTACCCATTCCAACCAGAGGTGAAACAACAATGTGGAAATCATCAAATAATATCATTAATAACACATGCAAGTAAAATTTTACTGAAGATAAAATTTTCAAGTCTTTTTAAAAAGATAAAATAAAAACAGCTGCAACGGTATATTAACAAAGAACTGCCAGAAATTCAAGTCAGATTCAAAAGAGAACATGGAACAAGAGATATCAGTGCTGATCTTGGCTGAAAGTAGAAAATACCAGAAAGATATTTACTTGTGCTTTATTGACTATTAAAGACTGTATGAATCATGAAAAGCTATGGATAACATTGTAAAGAAAGGGTATTCCAGAACACTTGATTTTGTTCATGAGGAATCTGTACATAGGCCAAGAGGCAGTTATTCACACAAAACAAGGGGATATTGAATGATTTAAAATCAAAAAAGGTGTATGCTTTCACCACACTTATTCAATCTGTATGTTGAGCAAATAATCTAAGAAGCCAGAATATATGAAAAATAACATGGCAACAGGACCAGAGGAAGATTCATTAACTACCTGCAATATGCAGATGATACAACCTTGCTTGCTGAAAGTGAAGAGGACTTAAAATACAGATGAAGATAAAACAGAAAGACCACTGTCTTCAGTATGGATTGCACCTCAACATAAATAAAACAAAAGTCCTCCAAACTGGAGCAATAAATAACATCATGATAAACAGAGACTAGACTGAAGTTGTCAAGGACTTCATTTTGCTTAGATTAGCAATCAATACTCATGGAAGAAGCAGCCAAGAAATCAAATGACATATTTCATTAGGCAAATAAGCTGTACAAATCATCTTTAAGGTATTCAAGAGCAAAGATATCAGTTTGAAGACCAAGGTACACCTTACCCAAGCCATGGTATTTTTAATAGCCTCATGAAAGTTAGAAAATGAATAAGGAAGACTGTGTAAGAATTGATGTGTTTGAGTTAATGGTTTTGAATAGGAATAGGCTGTCAGAAGGAAAAATAAATCTGTGCTGGGAGAAGTATCTCCAGAATGTTCCTTAGAAGCCAAGAGAGCAAGACTTCGTCTCTCATACATTGGACATATTATCAGGAGGTACCAAATGGAATACAGAGGAACCAAATTGACTACATCTGTGGGAAGAGATGGCAGAAAAGCTCCCTATCATCAGCAAAACAAGGCCAGAGGCAGACTGTAGAACAGAACACCAATTACTTATATGCAAGTTCAGGCTGAAGTTGAAGAAAATTAAAGCAAGTCCACGGGAGTCAAAATATGACATGAACATTTTAATTTCTTAATGTATATACACCAAACAACAAAATATATAAAGAAAAAGCTGATAGAGAAGAAAAGAGATTTAAATAAATCACAAAACTTCAATACCCATCTCAGCAAGAATATAGAAGAATTCAACACTATCAACCAACTATGGATACACATTCTTTTCAAAATTCCCATGAAACTTTCACCAAGATAGGCCCTATCTTGGCAATTTAAAATCTTTTTTTTTAAACCCAATAAATTTGAAAGAATTGAAAGTATACAGTATGTTACCAAACCACAAAAGAATCAAGATAGAAATCAATAACAGAAAGATACCAGACACTTAGAAACTGAACAACACACTTCTAAATAATTAATGTGTCAAAGAGAAAGCTGCAATGAAAGTGTTTTTAATTTTAGTAATTAAAGTAGGAATATCCCATGCCTTTTTGACTTCAGAGTCCTGGCTCCTGGCGTGGTGCTGTAGGGTAAGCACTGGACTGCTAACTACAAGGTCAATGGTTCAAATCCACCAGCTGCTCCTCAGAAACCCTATACAGGGATACTGTGAGTCAGAACATACTTGATGGCACTTAAAACAACAACAATTGACAATAGTATTTAATTTGTGAGATAATCTTATTTTTATAATCTACTTCAAACCCATTTTTTAAGTGATCTATTTTCTTGCCTTACTTCATCCACCATTAACAAAGATGGTACTGTTCATTAGGAAACAGCTGACATTTTAATGAATGCTGCAAGGGAAAGACAGGAAAAAGAAAAAAGAAAGGAGTTCAGACTAAAAAAACTGTTTTCAACTCAAGTGTCAGTCATGACATTGTGAGATTTAAGGACAGAGTTTGCCAAGCGCAAGTCTGGCTAGCTGCAGAGATGAGACAAGTGAAGGATGGGGCAGTCTGTTGGTTTTCCCACTGCCTTTCAGCAGTGTTTCCTCCTAAAATGGTCTTTAGACTCTAACTTCACATCTGTAAGGTTCGTTCTTCATCTCTACAAGATCTCTGAGCTGCAGTCCTACCAAGAATTAGCTCTAAAGCCTATCTGACTCCTTGCTCTTAAAATATCCCTTCCCTGGTTGTAACAGTGCTTGGCCTTAAGGGACAAGCTAACTTCTATATAAGGCTCCTGCCAAACCCTGTAATCCCACATTCTTGTTCTCCAGATTCAACCTCCTCTATTCTTCCAAGTCCAGGCCAAGCACTAACTCCAGTGGCAACATGGAATCATGAAAAGAGAACCATGGACTAAGAAAGGGTGCTTTTAAAAGTACTTCTGCTCTGAGAAGAAGATATGTATGAGATGGCAGATGCCTAGCTCTCCACTCCTGATGGTCAGCATACTCCTCAGGAGGAGACCAACAAAGCCCAGAGAGCAAAGGAGACTGTCAGGAATAAATACACTAGGTTCAAACTCTCCTGTCAGCTTAGACACTGTGAGTAAACTTCTCACATCTTTGAGCCCTGACTTTCTTGTATGATTAATTTGAATTACATCTACCTACTAATTTAAATTTATCAAGGTACCTTGATTGAACATTTAATCAATTTCAGATTTCATCAAATCATAAAAATCTTTAATTCCCTTATGTTTGGCATTTATGTTTGGAACATAAATTTGAATAACAGTTGTATTAACTGGTCTTACTTTTGAGAAACAGATATTAACCTAAAACTGACCACATTTGCTTCAGAATAGATCTTGAAATATTCTTATTCACAATAAATTCAGTGCCATTTCTCATCAATATCACATGCCTAACCTAGTAGGCCAGCTTACTGTCAGATTAAAATAGTTGACACCAGGTCAGTTCAATTCAATGAGTCTTTGGAAGGCACAAATGGTTAAGCACTCATCTATGAGCCAAAAGATAGGTAGTTTGAGCCTACCCAGAGTTACAGTTCTACTCTTCATAAACGGGACCACAATAAGTCAGAATCAACCTGGTGGCAACTAATAATACCAATACCTATGATATTGATCTTCAATCATCCCATTTCATTGTTGACAACTTCTAGTTGTCCTTAATTCATATGTTGTACAACCTATATTCTAATTAACAATTTAAAAATTGTAGCATTTGTTTATTTTGAGTCATGCAACACCAGTAAATGAAGATCTCAAAGGCTATACTCCACCTCCATCATTAAATTAAACTCTGCTTTCAGAGAGTAGTTCGTCCCAGTCATGGTTTGAGTGCCTTCCAAACTGGAGTGCTGGGGTGGGGGTGGGGAGGGCATCTTCCAACACTATACCAGGCAGCATTTTGTTGTTATACACAGACCAGTGGTTGGAAATTCTGACTGTGATGATAGAAGCAATGCTAGAGATCATGTGAGAGAATTCTATAAGATCCACCACTTAGTCATCAGAAATTAGATTTTTTTCAGCAACATAATCTTTGACAATACACAATATATAGGACTCAAATTGAATGCTTCTATGTAAAGAGATTATGGAGGAATTCAGTATCATCAGTCAAGACAAAGCCGGGAATCAACTGTGGAACACACCATCAATTGCTCATGTGTAATTTCAAGTTGAAGCCGAAGAAAATCAAACCAAGTCCACAAAAGCCAAATGACCCTGAGCACATCCCACCTGAATTTAGAGACCAGTGCTATGGAGGTGGTCCTGACTCATAGTGACGCTGTATAGGGTTTCTGAAGCTGTAAATCTTTACGGGAGCAGAAAAAGACTCATCTTTCTCCCACAGAACAGCTGGTAGTTTTGAACTGCTGACCTTGAGGTTAGCAGCCTGACTTGTAACCGTTACAGTACCAGAGTTCTTTCAGAGTTGCTATACCAAAAAGAATTGGTTAACCTTCAGTCATTTCAAGACAGAGCAAAAATCTAAACAAGAACCACTGGTATATCCAAACCCACCAGCCACT
Organism: Chrysochloris asiatica; assembly: GCF_000296735.1. NCBI lineage: Eukaryota > Metazoa > Chordata > Mammalia > Afrosoricida > Chrysochloridae > Chrysochloris > Chrysochloris asiatica. The sequence continues at coordinate 2,236,587 of NW_006408872.1, read as the reverse complement.
CCTACGAAATCCTATACAGGATTGCTATGAGTTAGAACTGACTTGATGGCATTTAACAACAACAAGAGCTATTGGTGTTGGCGAAGAATATTGAAATTACCACGGACTGCCGGAAGAACCAGCAAGTCTGTCTTGGAAGAAGTATGAACAAAAGGCTCCTTGGAAGCAAGGATGGCAAGCCTTTGTTTCATGTGCTTTGGACATGTTATCACGAGGGACCAGTCCCTGGAGAAGGACATCATACTTGGTAAAGTGGATGGTCGGAGAAAAAGAGGGAGACCCTTCCTACGATGGATTGACACAGTGGCTGCAACAATGGACTCAAACATAGCAGTGATGGTGAGAATAGTGCAGGAGCTGGCCGTGTTTCATTCTGTTGGACGTAAGATCCCTATGTGTCAGAACTGACTTGATAACAACAACAGCAACAACTTAATATGGAGCTAATGATACTAAGCATCTCTTCATGTTCTTGCTAGCTGCTTGAATGACTAGTTTGGTAAAATGTCTGTTCATCCCTTTTGCCTATTTTTTTTAACTGTCTTTATTATTGATCTGTTGCCTTTTCTATATGTTTTAGAGATTAAACACTTGTCAAAAGTTAAAAAGAAAAAGGAAAAAGAAAGAACCATTGGTATGATTCTGGGAAGGTGACAACCAAAACAGATCTAGGTTCCAGCTCTCCCTTACAAATACACCAAGAAATACAATAAAACTGTACTCAGACTTGTTGTTGTTAAGTGACGTCGAGTCGGTTCCGACCCATAGCGACCCTGTACAGGATTTCCGAGGGTATAAATCTTTACAGGAGTAGAAAGCCTCATCTTTCTCCCGCGGAGCGGCTGGTAGTTTCGAACCTGGTAGTTTCGAACCGCTGACCTTAAGGTTCGCAGCCCGATTCGTAACCACTACGCTACGGGACTATGAAATGGTGAGCAAAGGATAGCAGCAGGAAAATGAAGATAGAACACAGTCAACAAGTCAATGACAACTTGCAAAAGGTAGGGGCATCACTTCTCCCACCATCACCTCCATCCTTCCCTTCCAGTCACAACAGCTGCTTGCTGCTCTGAACTAGAGAAGCAGTAAAGGAGCTCTCCCAGCCAACACACTCTGCAAAGGGAAAGACTCCAAGCTTTTGCTCTAGAATCAACAAGGCAGACCACCCTGGGGGATTGTATTGGAGTCTGCCCTCCGGCTCCTGGTAACTGTTAGCTGTTATGGACTACCACAGCTACAGAGGTGGTTACAGAAGTCGTCCTGAACTGGAGCCTGCTTCCATATCCAATACAAGAAAAGTCCCAGAGCTCAGGCCTGAAACCAACAGGACAGGTCTCCTTGGGGGATCTGTTTAGGTCTATGCTCTCCTGGCCTCTGGTCAAGACTGAGAATTGCTAACTGTGGCTGCTGTGAACTAGGAAACAGGTGCATTAAGTGTAGCCTGCTCCCCCAGTCAACAACAAGGTAAATGAAGCTCTGAAATCAACAAGACAGATCACCGGCGATTCATCTTAGGAGTGCCTTTCCCGCACCCCCTCTCCTGAAGCAGAAAAATGTCTGCCGGTGCCTCTCTGACAGCCAGCACACGTGTAAACAGGACTTCACAGACCAGGAAAGGAAACCTCAAGTAACACCGGAGGGCAGTACCCAGCCCTGCAGGGGGCTCCTGAGTGCGGGACTTTCTATCTGAAAATATAAAGGTTGCAGAAATTGAGCAGTGGTGGGAATGATAACCATAGAAAGAAGACTGCGCCCCCTGGTGCACGGTTAAATTAGTGCATGTTCTCTGTTTTGGAGAGACACTAAAAGTTGAGACTGAGATCTGGAATGATCTAAACCTAATTAAAACAGAAAGGAAGAGGGGGATATTGAAGAGAAGGAGAGAACGGTAAGCAAGGTTCAGAGCTCTGCCCAAATATTTCTTGTGGAAAGTAGTGCTGGAAAGAACACCAAATACTGAGGAGAGTTGAGAAAGCTGTTGTTCAACAATTATTTGCCACTGATTAAATTCCAATTCATAGAGACCCCCAAGTGTACAGAATAGTACAAATATTCAAAGTTGTAACTTTTCAGAAGCAGACTTCCACCAAGGAGTTATTGGGTAGTTTTGAGCTTTGGGGTTAGTAGTTTAGTGCTTAACCATTTGAACCACCTAAGTTAATGCTTTCTAAAATTCCAATGTCACAGCAGAAAAGAACAACTATATGACACAAAAATAATGGAAATGATGGTCAATCCAAATGAACAAGACCAAAGAAGATGAAGCACATCAATGGAAATTCAAATGATGAACAGAATGGGGAAATGTAGTATGACAATATTAAACATATTCAAAGAACGAAAGGAAAATGCAGACAAAGATCTAAAATAAATAGGACAAATTATGCAAGAACTCAACAAGGACTTTAAGAAAGAGACTTTAAAAGAAACCAAGCAAAATTCTAGAATTGAAAAGGACAATAACTGAAATGAAAAACATAATGGAAATGTTTAACAACAGACTTGACCAGCAGAAAAAAAGAATCGGCAAGTTAGAGGAGAAAGTAGTCAAAATTATGGAGGTGGAAGAGCCACAAGAAAGGAGACTCAAGACTGATGAGCAGTTTAATGTGACTGTGGGAGAAATCAAGAGACAAACATATACACCCTGGTATCCAGAAAGAGACAAGAGAGAGAAAGGGACAGAATGAATATTTGAAGAAATAATGGTAGAAATATTCCCATAGCTGACGAAGGGCTTGAATCCACAAATCCAAGAAGCTCAATGAATTCCAATATGAATAAACTCAAAGAGATCCACACTAAGACACTTTATAATCAGGCAATCAAAAAATAAAGATAAAAAGAGAATCCTGACAGAACTGAGAGAGAAAAGGATCTCCAATAAGAGTCAGCACTAATTTCTCCTCAGAAATCTTCAATCCAGAAGCCAATGGAATAACATGTTTGCAGTATTGAAACAAGAAAACTGTCAGCAAATAATACTCTACCCAGTGAAACTGTACTTCAAGAGTAAGGGTTAAGTTCCATAATAGGAAGTCCTGGATAGAGTACAGCGAAGTGTGGAAAAGGATTTTAAAAAAAAAGACCAAATTTATTTTTGTCCTGATGGAGTAGTCCTGGTATGGCACAGTAGGATAAGCACTGGACTGCATGGTCTGTTTGAACCACTAGATCGGTGGGTCAACCCCACCAGTCACTCCTCGTAGACCCTGTATAGGGTCAATATGAGTTGAAACCAACTCAATGGTACTTAACAACAACTGGACTGTTAAAGATTGGTGGAACCCCTGAGACTAAGACCATTAAGCACTCTTCAGAGCTGGAACTGGAATCACCCCCATTACTGAACTTCCAGGCAATAAATAGGCCAATAAGGGAAACAATAATACCAGAGAGATACACAGTCCTCAGAACAATCAACCATGCAAGACCAAAATGACACCACTACTTTGTCCTTCGACTCCCATTAAGCAAGATGGCAGAGGAGTTGGAGTCAGTGCTGAAGCTCCCACCCTTGATTGCTGCTGGCAGCAAAGAAATTACAGAGGTCTCCCCAGAAACCATCACCCCTAATCCACTTTCTTCTACTGCAGTCTCCCTGGGGATAGAGGAACCAGCTGGAGATACCAAGGAAAAATTTATGTGGACCAGTCTTTTGCCCTTTCCCCAGACCAGGAAGCTGAAACACTGTATGAGTGAGTATTTGGGCAGTGATGGTAAACTGGTCCTTCTTTTTGTTAAGTGCCTTCCAGCCAGTTCCGACTCAAAGCAACCCTGTATAGGGTTTCCGGCCAACCTTGTGGTTCAAACCAACCTTGAGGTCAAGTGCTGATCCTATGGCACCACACCAGGACTCCTGCATTACTGCAAATCCCAGACTTGGGGATAAACAACAAAGAAAAACAATTTAAGATATAAATTAATCTTCACAAAGGAAAAGTTCTGAAAAGCTTTGGTGCTTATGTCAAGAGATTTTAAGGGTGGTGCTATAGAATAAACACTAGATAGCAAGATTAGTTTGAACAGCAAGGTCAGTGGTTCAAACCCACCAATCACTATGAGTCTGAACTGACTCAATGGCACCTAACAACAACAATCTATTATCAGCATGCATCTACTGTGACCAATGTTTATGTGTAAGAAATCATTCACAGAGTGGACTCTCAAAACTGCAACATCATTATAAATGCACATTATTATAAAACATTAGCATGTACTCATTACTACTACAATCAGTAATCTAGATCTGCCTCTAAAGTATTGAAAAGGAGATTGCTGTTGTTAAGTGCTGTCGAGTCGGTTCTGACTCAAAGTGACCCTGTATAGTGTTTCTGAGGAACGGCTGGTGAGCTTGAACTACTGACCTTGCAGTTCAAATGATTTTGCAGTACAGTGCATTAACCCACAGCGCCATACCAGGACTCCAAGAAGATTAAGTCTATATAAAGCTTTTTCCTTACCAGTTCTTAAAAAGACAAAAATGGTTTACTTGTAGTATTAGCTCTCTGGTTTTTTCATTGTGAATGTTTACTTACTAAAGGGCTTTTTTTTAAACCTATTCAGGGAAATTAAGTTTGTATAAATCAATTTATATTTGTATCTATGTTATCTTCTTGTAAAACAAAGTAGCATTCATTTGCAGGCCTTATACCTTGCACAGACCAGAGGAAGGCAGGTTGGTTTAACTTCTTTGCTAATGATTCTAAGTTTGGAGGCATGTGGGGAAGAAGGAAAGGATATTCCTGTTAATTTTTTGTAAATAACTACCCAGGAAAGCAGGCATTTTGACAAATTGGAAGACTGTCTTAGAGACTATATATGGTTTAAAATTAAGTATTTTATTTAGAAACAAAGAGTTTTACAGACTCTGGACAAATGAATCTCAGAGTTCTATTTAGAGTTATCATGTAGTGATTCTTGAAACCAAATGATATAATTAGTGTTACTCTGTAACTACTAGAATAATCCTGCAAAACATTTTTCAAAATGTATTTTCGAATAACTGAAAAATAGTCTTAGATTATCTGTGCATTTCATACCATAAGTAAAAGTCAGAGCACCATTTTACAAATTGAATTAGGTTATACCAGAAGGATGTTTACCTATGCTTTACTGACTACACAAAGGCTTTCGATTGTGTGGATCATGACAAGCTATTGACAACATTGAGAAGTTTGTACTTCTGAGAAATCTGTACCTAGACCAAGAAGCAGTTGTTCAAACAGAGCATGGGAACACTGAATGTTTTAAAATTGGGAAAGGTGTGCGACAAGGTTGAGTTCTTTCACCATACTTATTCAACCTGTATACTGAGAAAATAATACGAGAAGCTGGGCTCTATGAAGAAAAATATGGCGTCAGGATTGGAGGAAGACTCATTAACAACCTGTGATATGCCGATGATACAACCTTGCTTGCTGAAAGTGAAGAGGACTTGAAACATTTACTTATGAAGATCAAAGAGCACAGCCTTCGGTATGGATTGCATCTCAATGTCAAGAAAACAAAAACCCTCACCACTGGACCAATAAACAACATTTTTATCAATGGAGAAAAGACTGAAGTTGTCAAGGACTTCATTCTTTTTGGATCAACTGTCAACATTTGCGGAAGCAGCAGTCAAGAGATCAGACGATGTATTGCATTGGGCAAATCTGCTGCACAGGAACTTTGTAGGGTATTGAAGAGATGTCAGCTTGAGAACTAAGGTGCGCCTGACCCAAGCCATGGTATTTTCAATAACCTCATATGGATGTGAAAGCTGGACAGTGAATAAGGAAGATCGTAGAAGAATTCATGCCTTTGAGTTGTGGTGTTGGAGGAGAATACTGAAAGTGCCATGGGCTGTCAAAAGAACCAATAGATCTGTTTTGGAAGAAGTGCAGCCAGAGTGCTCCTTGGAGGCTAAGATGGCTAAGCTTCGTCTCTCATACTTTGGACATATTGTCCTGAGGGAACAGTCGCTGGAGAAGGATGTCATGCTGGGTAAAGTGGAGGGTCAGAGAAAAAGAGGAAGACCCCCAAGGAGATGTATTGGCCATGTGGCATCATTGATGGACTCAAGTGTGGCAGCGGTAGTGAGGTTGGTCCAGGATCGGACATTGTTTTGTTCTGCTGTGCATGGGGTCGCTATGAGTCGGTTCCGACTCGATGGCACCTGACAACAACAATTGCCAAAAGTAAGACTCAATTTGTTACTTTATTCTGTATTATGTTTATAATGCAAATGGCCCATAAAATAAACAGTACCACCCATGAGTGCTCTGCTCAGAAACGCAACAAGTAAACAAAAACTATGAAAAAATGGATGCATTGTGAAAAAAAAAATGTGACTGGTATAAATTAACAATATATGTATAGAAATCATCTAATGGGAACATGACTTTACTGTGTAAGTTTTCACCATAAGCACAATAAAATAATATAATAAAACTAAACAAAACAACAAATCACAGTAAGTTGAATAGAACATCCAAAATAGGACCTAAGGTGTGCGAGAATTTATTACCAAAGGTAATGGTGGAAATATGATTTTATCAAAGACTATGCTTAATGGTCCGTAAGTCCCAGAATACACTTGATGGTTAGTGACCTGTCATACATCAGCATAAGGAGAAACTACAGAACAATGCAATTCACAGTGTTGAAATCATTGTTCATTTCTCATTCTCTGCCTCAAAATGTGAATTCTTGAGTCCCTTATACCAGTGTTCAGGTGCAGTTAGCTAAATAGAGCTAATAATTAGTAATGTAGTATGGACAGATTGAATTTTGCAAATTGGTAAGATATGTGTATATTTGCTGAGTATTGACAAAGCATGTATTATTTTGGAGTCAAATAAACTGGATATGGAAAAGATCTGTTTTCTAGCTTTGTTCACCTACAGTTTACTAAAGGGAGTGAGTGTATTCATCATACACATACATATTAAACAAATAATAAAAATATGTTGAATTTACATATTAGGTTTGGATCTAAAGGTTTTAGATGACAGTCTATATACTATTTCAGTAATCAAAAAACTTGACTTTGTAACATCAATTTTTTGTGTTTTTAATCTAAGCAATTTATTAGTTCATTAAATCAAAGTTAGCTAAATTTTTATATGGATTTTCTGTCAAAATAGCCTTTTAGAATATAGTAGTGTGTCATATAACATTGATTTGGGCAACATCCAACCACATGTACATCTGTGATCTTGCAGGTCCAGGTCCAAACAAGCCTGAGCTAGTGCCAAACTTTTAAACTAGGAAAATACAGGAGAACGTCACGACAGCAAAGGGAGGCATACTCAATTGTTGGAACAACAGTACAGGAGATAGATAAGGCCAACAGTACACTTCTGTGGAGGGACAAGACCGAATGCAGAAAAGTGAGTAGAAGCTTCAGTGTCCTTGGCAACTGCAGAGAAGGGAGGGACCTAGGAACTAGTGGAAGAACTTCTTATCAGCAGTATTGCCTATCCCTTTGGACAGCAGACAGTCATTAAATAGTAAAACAGCAAGCAGAAGTCAGAAATTACCCCTTAACTAGCTTCATGCTGCCCCTCGTTTCCTTCCAATTTGAGCACACCTGCCCAACTGTCTGCATGATGAGGCAATTCCAGCAACCCACCACTGCTCATTCCACCCAACTGGCGTGGTGAGAAGCCACTGACAACCTGCCAGCCACTCGCTTTGCAAGTCCAAGTGGCAAGGCATCCCTGGAGACCTGGCCATCACTAGTCCAGCATGACATACATATAACTCATCCCACCTGACCTGCACAGTGAGACATCCATGTGACTCGCACTGCCCACTACTCTCCCCACTTGCCTGCGCTCACCATGCACCTTGCAAGGCACATAAGGCAAAGTGTCCCTGGCAACCTACATAGCATGCACCCCTCACATGTTTTACCTATTCCTTTAGACCATTCAATATACATAAAGTCCCCAACCTTCCCCCCATCACTAGGGCACTAATCCAGGACTGTTTCACCCATTATAGTATTACTGTCTCCCTGGTTCTACAAAGATGACTCGTCTTGCTCTCGAGAGGCCATACCAACAGCATACATCAATATGGAGGGACAGCATGGTCCCAAAAGACTTGTGCAGGGATCCTTATTATCTTATACTTGGAGCCCCATAACAGAGGAGGAATCCACTCACATATCTCCATGCAGTCCTACAAAGGGAGACATGTGTGCCCAATGACAGGGGATTGCTTTGTGTATACAACCCATCTTACTTACTAGTGAGAGAAAATTACTCCTAACCAACTAACAGCACAATAGTCACACACAGACAATACTACAAAGCACAATAATTAAACTAATACAAAGTAGGGTAGTTAATATAAAGACACAGGGAAGAAGCTAAAGTCTATATAAATATCAAAGCAAAAGGACAAGCATACGATCAACAAATAAATACATGAACAAATAAAAGAGAACCTTAATGTCTTGAAAAGGATTCCTAGTGGTATAGTGGGTTACATGTTGGATTGCTAACCAGTTCAAAACCACCAACTGTTCTATGGGAGAAAGATGAGGCTTTCTGTTCCCATAAAGATGTTTAGCCTTGGGAACCCTATACAGGTTCTCTATGAGTTGGAACTGAGTCAATAGCAGACAGCAACACAACATCTTGAAGACAACAGTCAGTTACAAAATATATGAAGAAACAGTATAAGGTGGTTCAAGCAACTGTGCAAAATAAAGAAACAGTGAACCTTTCTGAGGAAGAATCTGTAATAGAAATACTTGACAAGAAATTCTGAAAACAAAAATTCAGGAGCCTCAAAGAGATCAAGAAAAAAATGGAGAGGGAAAATTTTTTTAAAAGCCTAGCATAATTCAGGAAAACAACACAAGAACAAGATGATAAATTCAACAAAGAAATAGAAACTATGCAAAAGAAAATAGAAATTCAAAGCTTAGCAATAAAATGTCAGAAATGGACAACTCAAAGGAAATACATAGAATAATTGAAACAATACAATAAGCAAAATAGAAAACAAAACTGTTGATACTAATTTGTTTGAGGAACAGATATAAGTGTGAATGAAAACAAAGTTCTGGACACTATGAAAAAGAATAATATACAGATATTAGGAATTGCAGAAGTGAAAGAGAGCAAAAAGAGTAAAAATAATTTTGAAGATAGAATGGAAGTAAGCTTCCCAAACATCATGACAGACAAGAAGATTTCTGTCAAAGAAGCTCAATGAATACCGTACAGGATAAAACCCTAAATTAATTTGCCAAGTCTCAGGGTTGCTATGAATCAGGACCTACTCAGTGGCACATAACAACAAACCATAATCAAACCTTCTAAAACAATAGACAAAAAAATAATTTGAAAGCAGATCATGAAAAGAGAATTGTCATTTACAAAGGGACTTCAATAAGACTAAGTGTGGATTTCTCATTAGAAATCATGCAGGCAAGAAGGCAATAGAATGAAATAGGAAATAACTTCCAACCAGCAAAATTGTCATTCAAAAATGAGGGTGAATGGACATTCCAAAAAAAGCAGCAATTATGGGAATTTTGAACCACTGCAGCAGCCCCACCAGAAATATTAAAATTAAAGGTAGTCCTTCAGATAGAAATTCAATTATATCAGACAATGTGAGATAATGACAAATGACTGCATCACCCAGGTACTACCAAGATTACAGAGAACAAGAGATATAAAGTTGTAATTGACAACAGTTTCAAAGCAAAAGTGGGCATGCATGGTGTAGTTATAGAATTTCCATCTGGAGAGGAAGCCAAGGTGATTTCAAGATAGAAGGGTAAATCACAAAGTATTGTAACAAAATCATAGAAACCGCTATCAAACAAAAACATAAAAATGTGAAACCATTATTTCTCAATATATCCTCCATCTAGGTTTATACACTTCTAAAGGTAATATTTCGATTTCTCTAATTCTTCTCCTTAAAGCAAGGATGGCAACTTTTCATCTCATGTACATTGGACATATTATCAGGAGGTACCAGTTCTAAAGAAGGATATCATGTTTGGTAAAGTAGAAAACCAGTAAAAATAGAGGAAGAGAGCAGGGCAAGATGGCAGACTAGGCAGAATGGCTGTGCAGACCCTCTGCAGTAAATATACAGAAAACTGGACAAAACAGATTCAGAGGATGGTCCTGGAACTCTGAGCTTCAGATAAAGTGATAAATAAGTGGATCAAGTGCTTACGGGGAGAAAGAGTTAAAACAAATACACCAAAAAGGAGATGGCTTCTGATTTGGGGTAGCCAACAGGACACACTGCAGTAATTTTGAGTGTATGTTTGAAAGACAAGAAAACATTTGCATTGCAGAAGCCTACCTGTGACTTACAGAGACAAAGGTATAATTTCCCCCCCTCTGGTTCTTTGCAACCTCCCACTCCCCAGTGATAAGAGTCAAGACCTCTATAAGTGGACACCTTCAGGGAAGGTCCCACACAGAACATGAGGCTGTGTACATAATTGAGTAGGGAGGACACAGTAACAATAGCCCTATTCCAGCAATCACTGATCAAAATTGGCACTAGCCACCCCTAGGCTAGCTCTCAGTAGGAGAAACAGCTGCACAGATGTGTAGGATAGAGCAAAGGAGAAAGAAAAACACAGGTTAGAAAGGTACAGCAGGGTCATTTTGAAAGTTCTCAAACAGCTGTACGGGAAAGAGGCAAGTAGGTGATAGAGAAGCATTACGCTTATTAGTCCACTCGTGTTTCATGATCATTTTTTTTTACTTTGTTTGTTTGTTTTCCTTCTCTCTTGTGGGAATGTTTCCTCTTTTTGCTCACTTGTCATGGGACAGCAATTGCAGTCATACACCCCAACCAAAACCATACCTACTTCAGCCACAGCAAATGGACTAGAGTCAATACCAGCTGGTATACACTAGATCACCAAAACAGCCGATGTCACTAAATTCACCCTGAACTGAACTGCATAAACAGCAAACAGAGAACAGTGCACAAGCTCATCTCTTGATCACACCCACCAGAAGGCACTTGGTGAATGCCTAAGAATACACCAACATACAGTCATTGACTTAATACAAATACAACACCATAATGCCTCAAAAGCAACAGGCAATCTCTGTTCACATGAAAAAACAAGACAGAGTATCTCAAATAAACAACCAAGAGACAGAGCTAGAAAATGTTTTTGAGAAAAAAGAGGCATTGGAACTTCCTGAAAAAGAGTTCAACAAAATGAATCAAACAAAATAAATAAAGTATTGGAAACACTACAAAACTTGCAAACAGAACTCCAGAAGATTAATAGTAAGATATAAGAAATGGACAATACACTGAAAGGGCAACAGAGTATATTTGAATCAATGAAGACAAAATTAGTGACCTTGAAGATTAATTTCTCAATACTAGAAATCTAGAAAAACTATCAGGGAAAAAAATGAAAATATCTGAAGAAAATATAAGATTCACATAGGACAACAAGAAAAAAAATGGCCTACGGATGATTACAATTCCAGAAAGAAGAGACAAATCCACAGCAAAGATAGGTGAAGAGCTGCTGGAAGAAAATTTCCCTAAAACCATGAAAAATGAGAAGGTAACCATTCAAGAAGCTTAACAAACCCAGGCAATATAGACCCCAGAAGAAAATCATGAAGATATATCACAATCAAACTGTCCAAAGTAAAAAACGAGGAAAGAATTTTGAAAGCAGCTCAAGAAAAATAAATTTTTACTACAAAGGAAAACCAATAAGATTAAACTCTGATATCTCAGAAAAAAAAAACATGCAGTCAAGAAGGCAATGGGAGACACAAAACTCTGAAAGAAAAAACTGCCAAACACAAATCATATACCCAGCAAAGCTGTCCCTGATATATGACAGCAAAATTGGAACATTTCTGGATGAACAGAAATTAAAGGACTTTGCAAACACCAAGCCAACACCACAAAATAAATAAATAAAAAGGTAATTCTTTGGACTGAGAACAAACAACAAAAGACAACAACCAGAGATTGACATTCATGGTAACACCACCCAGAATTCAGTTCAGATATTGAAGTGTCCAGAGTAAAACAAAACTATAAGACAGAAAATAGGGAATCAGACATGTCAATCTATTATATCAACCACAAAGTGAAGGGAGAGAAAAGTGTTGTTGCAGAGTTCCAGTTGGTAAGGATGTCGGGTAGACTTCAAGGTAAAACACACTGTTTTAAAATGGGGAAGAAATTAATAAAGTACAGGGTAAGCTCAAATAAACTTACTACACCTTCACATCAAATCAAGGAAAGGAAAATCCATAAAGATTTTGTAGACAATAAAACTATGAAGAAATTGACACACACACACACAAAAGAACACACCACAGGAAAGTATGCAGAACAGATGAACAAGCAGCACCACACACACACACACACACAGAGACACAGTAAAATGGCTGCAGTAAATTCATACCTATTAATGATTATGCTGAATGCCAATGAATTAAATGCACTAGTCAAAAGACAGAGAGTAGCAGAATGGATAAGAAAAGAGGATCCTTCCATGTGATGTCTGCAATAGACACAACTTACAAACATATATTAAAAATTAAAGGATGGGAAAAATATATTAAGCCAATGGCAATCTGCTATGAGCAGGAATGGCAATATTAATCTCTGATAAAATAAACTTTAAGGCAAAAGCCAGCATGAGACAAAGGACATTATTTCATGATTAAAGGGTCATTTGAACAAGAAGATAACCATATATGCTCCCAAAGAGCTTCAAAATTCATAAATGGAACTCTAATAGAATTAAAGAAAGAAATAGACAACTTTACACTAGCAGTTATTCTTGCTGTTGTTAGGTGCCACCAAGGTTGCTACTGACTCTATACACAACAAAATGAAACAGTGCCTGGTCCTGGGCCAACCTCACAATTGTTGCCATGCTTGAGTCCATTGATGCTGCCAATCCATCTCGCCGAGTGGTGGGGGGAGTGAGGTTCTTCCTCTTTTTCTCTGACCCTTCACTTTACCAAACAAAAGTGACTAGTCCCTCCTGACAATATGTCACAAGTATGAGAGATGAAGTCTGGCCATCCTGCCCTCTAAGGAGCACTCTGGCTGTATTTCTCCCAACACAGATCTGTTTGTTCTTTTGGCAG
>NW_006408872.1:2218966-2223363 GCF_000296735.1 Chrysochloris asiatica | reverse complement strand
ATCCTCACTTGCTTTAGTGGTTGGTGCATAAATTTGAATAATAGTGGTATTAACTGGTCTTCTCTGTAAGTGCATGGATTTTATCCTATCACAAACAGCATTGTACCTCATGACAGATCTTGATACATTCTTTTTGACAATGAATGCAACACCATTCCCCTTCAATTTGTCATTCCTGTCATAGTAAACCATGTGGTTATCAGATTCAAAATGGCCAATATCAGTCCATTTCAGCTCAATAATGCCTCAGATATCAATGTTTATGTGTTCCATTTCATTTTTGACAATTTCCAATTTTCCTGGATTCATACTTCATACATTTCATGTTCTGATTATTAATGGATGTTTACAGCTGTTCTCTTCATTTTGAATTGTGCCTCATCAGCAAATGAAGGTCCCACGGGCTTTACTCCCAGGGGCTTTACTCCATTCACGTTATCACAGTCAACTCTACTTTGAGGAGACTCTTCCCCAGTCACATTTTGAGTGCCTTCCAACCTGAGAGAAAATTTTCCAACACTATATCTGACAATAACAGTGGCAGATTTTAATACACCACTTTCAGGTCAACGGGAGTCTATGGAACGTGGTTGAACTCAGCCCATCTGATTGATCACTGCTGCCTTTCTCCCTCTTCCCCTCACCAGTAGACCAATGTGGTCACCAGCAAGCTTACATGCCTGCTCATGTGTTCTCTTTGAGTTTCAGTCTTGGAGGGGGGGCGGTGTCCTGAAAGGATTTGATTGTTTGCCTTGATGGCTCCCTGGTGAACAACTTGCTTGTTCTTGTAGTAGCCAATCAGGCTGCCATTTTTGTTTTGGATATTTCCTGCTGATCTTTCTTTCAAGAAGTATCTTCTGAAGCCATCGAGACAAGCAATCAAGTTCCTTGATTGTTGATTTCTAATTTTATAAAATCTTCCTATTTGATTTCTAATTTTATAGCGTTGTGATCTGAAAAGATGTTTTTTAGTATTTTGATGTTTTTAAATTTATTGAGGCTTGCTTTGTAGGCTAACATATGTTCTATTTGGAGAATGTTCTGTGTGCATTAGAAAAGAATGTGTGTTGTGCTGTTATTTGGTTGAGTGCTCTCTATAAATCTATGAAGTCAAGTTGGTTGATTGTGTTGTTTAGTTCTGTGTCTTTGTTCTGTCCTTCACTGAAAGCAATGTGTTAAAATCTTTTACTTCTTTGCTTCTTTGCTTGTTGCCCTTTCAGTTTATTGTGCATATCTCATTATCTTACTATTAATCTTCTGGATTTCTGTTTGCAGGTTTTGTATTGTCTCCAATCCATTGTGTACTTTGTTTGATTGTTCCTGTAGTGCTTTTTCTGAATTCTTCCTTGTTTTTGTTGACATTTCTGTCAATATCTTGGAGTTATCTAAGTGTCATTTTGTTGAACTCTTTTTTAGGCAGTTCCAGTACCTCTTTTTCCTCAAAAACATTTTCTAGCTGTGCCCCCTTGGTTGTTTAAGCTATTTTGGCTTTTTTTTTTTTTTTTTTTTTTTTTCTATGTGAACAGAGATTGTTGCTTTTGAAACATTGTGGTGTTGTTATATTTGTATTAAGCTAATGATTTTATGTTGGTGTATTTTTAGACACTCACAAACTTCCTTCTCCTGAGTGTGATCAAGAGATGAGTTTGTGCATTGTTCTCTGTTTTCTGTTCTTGTAGTTCAGTTTAGGGTGAATTTGGCTGACATTGGTTGTTGCCATTGACCCAGCATATAGCAGCAAGTTTTGGCTTAGCCCAATTTGTGGGGTACACCCTGAGCCTGTATAGTCACAGTTGCTGTCTCCTGTTGGGTGAGGCAAGAATAGAAAGCACTCCCACAAGAGAGAAGGAAAGCAAGAAAACAAACAAGAAGAAGAAGAAGCCAGCAAAAAAATTAAGCGGAATGCTTCTATACCATGTACTAGCCTCTTGCCTTTACAGCTGCCCAACAAATTTCAAGATGGTCCTACTGTGCCTCTCTGACCTAAAACTTGTCTTTACCTTTTTCTTTCCCCTTTTCTCTACCCTACATATCCATTCAGCCACTTCCAGTGAGAACCTAGCCCAAGGCTGGTCAGAGTCAACTTTGCAGATTTGAAGCAGGGCCTACCAGATCAGTTATCCATACAACCACCAGGTATTTGGGGTTCCACCCACCTGGAAAACGGGACCTTAAATCTTACCTTTGTCTCTGTGAGTCTCTGTAGGCTTCTGAAACATGATTTTTAAAATTTATTTATTTTTTGTCTCTTAATCCACTCACACACAAAATGGCTGTCATCTTCCTTAAATCAGAAGTCACTTCCTTTCTTGCCCCATCTGTTCAACTGTCTTTTCTGGTAAGCACTTGAACCACTTATGAATCCTTTTTTCTGATGATAAGAGTTCCAGGACCATCCTCCGAATCTGTCTTGATTTAAAATACTCAAATACCACAGCCTTCAGTATGGGTTGCACCCCAATGTAAAGAAAACAAAACCCCTTACAACTGGACCAATAGACAACATTCATATAAATGGAGAAAAGATTGAAGTTGTCAAAGTTTTCATTGTGCCCACTTCAACCATCAACACTCATGGAAGCATCAGTCAAGAAATCAAATAATGTATTGCATTGGGCAAGTCGGCTGCACAAGACCTCTTTCAAGTGTTGAAGAGAAAGATGTCAATTTGAGGACTACGGTGCACCTCACCCATGCCATGGTATTTTCAGTAACTTCATATGCAGGTGAAAGTTGGACAGTGAATAAGGAAGGCCATAGAAAATTTGATGCATTTGAGTTATCATATTAGAGAAGAGTTTTGAAAGTACCATGGGCTTCCAAAAGAACTAACAGATTTGTGTTGGAAGAAGTACAGCCAGAGTGCTCCTTGGGAGCCAAGATAGCCAGACTTGGTCTCTCATATTTCGGACATATTGTCAGGAGGGACAAGTCACTGGTTATTTTCCCTTGTTTTATTTATGTTGTGGATTATGTTGATTGTTTTTCTAATATTGAACATATGCGCTGGACTGTAAAGTCGGTTTGAACCGCAAGGTAGGTGGTTCATGCTCACCAGCTGCTCCTCGGAAACCCTATGCAGGGTCGCTATGGGCCAGAACCGACTCGACAGCACTTAACAACAACAACAACAACAACATACCTAGTATGAATAGCACTTGATCACAATGCATTATTTTTTGATATGTTGTTGGATTCTATTAACTAGGATTTTGTTAAGAGTTTGTGTGTCTACGTTCATGAAGGATAATCTATTCTTTTCTTTTTTAGTAATGTCTTTGCCAGGTTTTGATATCAGGGTTATGCTCACTTAATTAAAATGAATTTGGGGACTTTCCATCCTTTTCTATGCTCTGGAATAGCTTGAGTAGAGTTGGTATTGGATTTTCTCTGAATATTTGCTTGAATTCATTAGTAAAGCCTTCTGGGCCTGGACTTTTTTTGTTGTGGTTGAGAATTTTTAAATAACCTTATGGATTTCTACTTTTGCTATGGATCTGTTCAAGTTTTCCTCTTCAGTTTGTGTTAATTCATATAGGTAGTGTGTTTCTTGAAATTTGTCCATTTTGTCTAGATTTTCAAATTTGTTGAAGTACAATTCTTTATAGAAGTCTGTCATTATCCTTTTTGTTTCCATTGGTTCTGTTGTGACATCACCTGTTTCATTCCTTATTCATATTATTTGCATCTTCTTCTTTTCCTTTGTCAGATTCACTAGTGGTTTGTCTAATTTAATAATCCTTTCAAGGAACCAACTTCTAATCTTGTTGATTCTTTTGTTTTTCTGTTTCATTTGTTTCTGCTCTTATCTCTATTTCTTTCTTTTTTTTTCCTGATGACTGTAGTTTTACTTTGCTAGTCTTTTTATAATTGTTGGAGATTGTGTTAATGTGTTGATTTTGGTTTTTCTCCTTTTTGGATGTGCATTTATTGCTATAGATTGCCCTCTGAGCACTGTTTTTGCTGTGTCCCAAAGGTTTTGGTATGTTGTGTTTTTGTGTGACTCAAGGAACTTTTTATTTCGTTATTTATTCCTTCTATTACTCAAGAGTTTTTAAGCAGGGTGTTATTCACTTTCCATGTATTTGAATTTTTCCTTGATCTTCTTGTTGATTTCTAACTTTATAGTGCTGTGATCTGAGAAGATGCATTGTAGTATTTTGAAGTTTTTTTAAATGTATTGAGGCTTGCTTTGTGGCCTAACATATGGTCTATTTTTGAGAATGTTAGGTATACTCTGGAAAATAATGTATATTGTGCGTTGTTGGGTTGAGTCTGATGTATAATTCTATGAGGTCAGGTCAAGTAGTTGCTTGTGTTGTTTAGTTATTGTGTGTTTTTATTTCTGGTTGTTCTGTCCATCAAAAGTGATGTATTAAAATTTCCTACTATTATTA
>NW_006408872.1:2217015-2218866 GCF_000296735.1 Chrysochloris asiatica | reverse complement strand
GATCCAAGAAAAATGAAATCTTTGACAATCTTCTCCCCATTGATAAGAATGTTGTTTATTGGTCAATGGTGAAGATTTTTGTTTTCTTTACATTGAGATGCAATCCATACCGAAGGCTATGGTCTTTGATTTTTGTCAGTAAGTATTTTAAGTCCTCTTCACTTTCGGCAAGCAAGGTTGTATTATCTGCACATCACAGGTTGTTAATGAGTCTCTCTCCAACGCTGAAGCCATGTTTTTCTTCATATAACCCAGCTTCTTGGATTATTTGCTCAGCATACAGGTTGAATAAGTATGGTGAAAGAATACAACCCTGCCACATACCTTTCCTAATTTTAAATCATTCAGCGTTCCCATGTTCTGTTCAAACAACTGCCTCTTGGTCAATGTACAGGATCCTCATGAACACAATTAAGTGTTCCAGAACACTCATACTTCGCAATGTTGTTCATAGCTTGTCATGATCCACACAATAGAAGGCCTTTGTGTAAACATCTTTAAATATAAAGCACAGGTAAACATCTTTCTGGTATTCTCTGCTTTCAGCCAAAATCCATCTGATGACAGCAATGATAATCTTTTGTTCCACATCCGCTTCTGAATCCAGCTTGAAATTCTGGAAGTTCTCTGTCAATGTATGCCTGTGGCCGTTTCTGTCTTATCTTTAGTAAAACTTTACTCACATGGAATATCAAAGATAGTATCCGATGCTCTACATTCCATTGGACTACCTCTTTTTGGAATGGGCACAAATACGGATCTCTTCCAATCAGTTGACCAGATAGTTGTCTTCCAAATTTCTTGGCATAGATGAGTGAATGCCTCCAGTGCCACCTCATTTTCTTGAAATATTTCAATTCCTATTACATCAATTCCCGGTGCCTTGTTCTTTGCCAATTCCTTCAATGCACCTTGGACTTCTTCCTTCTGTATCATTGGCTCTTGATCATATGCTATCTCTTGAAATGGTTGAACATCAACCATTTCCTTTTGGTATAGTGACTCTATGTATTCCTTCTATCTTTTGATGCTTTCTCATCAATAATTTGCATCATTCAATAACTGGCCCAGAGAATCCTTCAATAAAGAAAGCCAAGGATTTTTCTTCTGTTCTCTCAGCTTGAGAAATGCTGAATGTGTTCTTCCCTTTTGGTTTTCTAACTCGAGATCTTTGCACATTTCTTTGTAATATTTTACTTTGTTGTCTCAAGTTGACCTTTGAAATTTTCTGTTCAGCTCTTGGGCCTCCTCATTTCTTCCATTTGCTTTAGCATCTCTATGATGGAGAACAAGTTTGTGTCTCTTCTGACATCCATTTTGATCTTTTCCTTCTTTCTTGACTTCTTAATGACTTTTTGCTTTTTTCCTGTATGATGTTCTTGATGTCATCCCACAACTCTCTGGTCTTCAGTCTTTAGTGTCCAATGTATCAAATCTGTTTTTCAGATGATCTCTAAATTCAAGTGGGATATATACAAGGTTATATTTTGGTTCTCATGGACTTGTTTTCATTTTCTTCAGCTTCAGTCTCAATTTGCATGTGAGTAATTGATAATACAGAGCTTTTCCACCTTCTTTCCACAAATGTAGTCAGTTTGATTTTTGTGTATTCCATTTTGTGAGGTCCATGTGTGTAGTTGTCTCTTATGCTGTCTAAAGAAGGTATTTGAAATGAACAAATCATTGGTTTTACAGAATTCTATCATGCGATTTCCAGCATCAGTTCTATCACCAAGGTCATATTTCCAACTATTGATCCTTCCTCTTTGTTTCCAACCTTTGCATTCCAATCACCAGTAATGACCAATACATCTTGATTGCATGTTTATCAATTTCAGATTGAAGAAGTTG
>NW_006408872.1:2208138-2210747 GCF_000296735.1 Chrysochloris asiatica | reverse complement strand
ATGCTGGTTTTTGCCTTAAAGTCTATTTTATCAGAAATTAATATTGCCATTCCTGTTTATTATTAGTTTATATTTCCTTGATATATTTTTTTTCAGCCTTTGATTTTTAGCTTATTTTATCTTTGTGTATAAGGTCTCTTGCAGACAGCATGTGGAAAGTTCCTATTTTCGTAACTATTCTGCTCATTTTTGTCTCTTGACTGGTATATTTAATCCATTTACATTCTGTGTTCCAGTATGAATTGATTATGTCATTGTGGTGTATCATAGTTTTTTGTGGTACTGCTGGTTTCTTTTTTCTACATTTTTTTTTTCATTTTATTTGTGGGTTTTCTTCATTGCTGTTGTTTTAATGTTTATGAAATCTTTATGACTTTCCTTTTTTATTTTGATAAGATTTTTTTCATTTTCTTTGAGTTTACTCTATAATTTATTAATTTTCCCCAGTTTAGAACAGTTTGTTTTATCTTGAAGTGTAGTTGAATTTCTTTCCATTTGGAAGTTTTGTAACTAAACTATTCCCTCTTTTTGCTTTGTAGTTGTCTTTGTTATGCATTGATATCTCTGGCTCCCTATTTTCAGTCTTGTATGTTTGTTCTACTTTAGATAATTCTATATCTGGATTGACATTTAGGTAGTATTGTCATGTATGATAATCTCTGGATATTGTCTGTTGTTGTTGGTTTTTTACCCAAATAACTCCTTTTAATTTTGTTTTTGTTTGTCTGTTTTTGTACAGTTTGTTGGGTTACTATAAATTCCTTCAACTTCTGTCTATTTGAAAGTTTCCTAATTTCACCATTGTATATGAGGAACAATTTTGCTAAGCATATAATTCTTGGTTGGCATTTTTTTTTCATTCAGAGTTCTGTATATGTTGGTCCATTGTCTTCGGGCCTGAATGATTTTTGCTGAGAAATCAGAGCTTAATATTACTTGTTCTCCTTTGTAGGTAACTTTTTCATTTTTTTCCAAGCCACTCTCTGGATTCTTTCCTTGTCTTTGGTTTGGGAAAGTTTGATTATGACATGTCTTGGTGATTTTCTTTTGGAGTCTATTCTGTTTGGGGATCATTCTGTTTCTTGAATGCTTAACTTCTTATCTTTCATGATGTTAGCGAAGTTTTCTTCCAACAACTCTTTGGTGACTTTCTCTGTGTTTTTCTTTGTCTCTTCTTGTTCTATATTGTCAGGAGAGACCAGCTCCTGGAGGACTTCATGTTTGGAAAAGTAGAAGATCCACAAAAAGAGGAAAACCCCCAACAAGATGAAATTATGCAATGGCAGCAACAATGGACTCACTCTTAACAACAATTGTGAGGATAGCACAGGACTGGGTGGGCAGTGTTTTATTCTGTTTTTTTTAGGGTTGCTATTAGTTGGAACTGACCTGGCAGCACCTAATGCTAATGGAAACAGCATCAACTTCCTGCTCTGGAATTCTGATAGCCTGTCAGTTATTCTTCTTGTTTGTGTTGTTGTTGTTAAGTGCCATGAGTCAGTTCCAACCCATAGCAACCCTGTATAGCATTTCCAAGGAGTACCTGGTAAGTTTGAACCAATAACCTTGTGGTCCAAATGCATCCAGGACTCCATTCTTCTGGATAGTGTCCCACATAAATCTTAGGTTTTCTTTGGACTTTTTCCTTCTTTTCCTGATTATTCTTCTAGCCAACTAGTACTGAGAGATTTGTCTTCAAGCTCACTTATTTGGTCTTCCCTTGATTTAAATCTATTCCTTTGTCCTTTTAATGTATTATCCATATCTGAGATCTTAGTAGTAATCTTTTGGATTTATATTTGCAGATTTTGTAGTTTCTAATTTTTCATTTATTTGTTCTTATAGTGTTTTCCTGGGTTCTTCTAAAATTTTTCTGTGTTCTTGCCTTCCTCTGCAACTTTCTCTATCTTTCTCTCAATCCATGGAAGATACCTAGATATGATTATTTATCAGGCAGTTCCAACATCTTTTATCCCTCAGAAATGTTTTATGGTTCTGCATCTTGGTCAATTGTCTGATCCACTCTGCCTTGTTTCTTCATGTGAACTGAAATTGTATGTTTTCTTTGAAACATTGTAGTGGTGTTGTATTTGTATTTAATTAATGGTTCTACATTGGTCTGTTCTTATGCACTTACCCCTTGCCTCCTGGTGGGTGTGATTCAAGAATGGAAGTGTGTACATAGTTCTCCTTCATTTTTACAGCTCAATTTAAGGTGGGTTTGACTGGTGTTGTCTGCTGTCACTCCTTTCAGGTAGTGTGGGAGTTGATAGTGCCTTTTGCCCAGTGGGTGGAACTGCACAGTGTATGGTTGTGACTGAACTATTTGGGCACAGTTGCTATTTCCCGCCAAATAAGGCAAGAAGAAAAACACATACTCACATGAAAAACAAAGTAATTAACTTTCTTGTTGTTGCCGTTAGATACTTTCAAGTCTGTTCTGACTGATAGTGACCCTATATACAACAGAATGGAACAAGAAATGATGCCTGGTCCTGCATCATCCTCACAATTGTTATATTTGAGCACATTGCTGCTGTCACTGTGTCTATCTATCTCTTTGGGGGGTCTTCCTCTTTTTTCCTGATCCTCCAGTTTTCCAAGTGTGA
>NW_006408872.1:2205988-2206573 GCF_000296735.1 Chrysochloris asiatica | reverse complement strand
TCCTTGAAGGCCAGGATGGCCAAACTTCGTCTTTCATACTTGTGACATATTGTCAGGAGGGAGCAGTCACTGGAGAAGGATATCATGTTTGGTAAGGTGGAAGGTCAGAGAAGGAGAGGAAGACTTCCAACAAGATGGATTGGCAAAGTGGCAGCATCATTAGGCTCAACCATGGCAACAATTGTGAGGTTTGACCCAGGACCAGGCAGTGTTTTGTTCTGTTGTGCATAGGGTCTCTATGAGTCGATACCAATTCAATGGCACCTAACAACAAAAACAAGTAATTGTAAATGTATTTTGATTGTATGCTTTATCAGACTGTGAAAAGTTGTTGAAAATCTTCAATTTCTTCATCTTTGGCATTATTGGTTGGTAGGCAAATTTGAATAATAGTCATATTAACTGGTCTTCCTTCTCCCACTTACTGCCATCTGTCAATTCCAACTCATAGTGACTCAGTAAGACAGAAAGGAACAGAAAACCATAGGGATTCTGAGACTGTAAATCTTCATGAAAGCAGACAGCCACATCTTTCTCCTATGGAGCAGATGTTGGGTAAACAGCTGACCTTATGGTTAACAGCCC